>NC_043704.1:58874236-58923212 GCF_006229205.1 Suricata suricatta | reverse complement strand
AAAAGACTATAGATGCTGGTGAGGGTGTGGAGAGACAGGCACCCTCCTACACTGTTGGTGGCAATGTAAACTGGTGCAGCCACTCTGGAAAACAGTGTAGAGACTCCTCAAAAAACTATCGATAGAACTCCCCTATGACCCAGCAATAGAACTGCTAGAGATTTACCCAAGGGATAAAGAAGTGCTGAGGCATAGGAGCACATGTACCCCAATGTTCATAGTGGCACTTTCTACAATAGCCAAATCATGGAAAGAGCCTAAATGTCCATCAACTGATGAATGGATCAAGAAGATGTGGTGTATATATATACAATGGAGTACTATATGGCAATGAGAAAGAATGATATATGGCCATTTGTAGTAAAGTGGATGGACCTTGAGGGTGTCACGCTAAGCAAAATAAGTCAGGCAGAGAAGGATAGATACCATATGTTTGCATTCATAGGTCTAATAGGAGAGACCTGGCAGGGGACCATGGGGAGAAGAAGTGAGAAAGAGAGAGGGGAAGAGTGAGGGACACAGATCAAGGGAGACTACTGAATACTGGAGATGAACCATGGACTGAAAGGGGAGGGGAAGAGGGAGAGGGGGTGATGGTCATGGTGGGGGGCACTTGTGGGGAGAAGCACTGGGTGTTATATGGAAACTAATTTTACAATAAACTATTATAAAAAAAAGATGCTAACGTCACTCAACATCAGGAAAGTACAAATCAAAACCTCACTGAGATACCACCTCACACTGGTCAGACTGGTTAAAATGTTTATTTTTGAGGGAGAGAGACAGAGTGAGTGGAGTAGGTGCAGAGAGAGAGGGAGACACAGAATTCAAAGGAGGCTCCAGGTTCTGAACTGTCAGCACAAAGCCCAAAGTGGGACTCAGACTCATGAACCACGAGATCATGACCTCAGCCAAAGTCTATGCTTAACTGACTCAGCCACCCAGTAAGATGATTTTTTAAAGTCTTGTGAGTTCTTCAGTTTTATTATTAAAGGCTAATATGTTGAGTGACAAGAGTGACTACGATTTAGCATGTGTATGGTGTTTTATTTTTTTGTAGAATTATGATCATATTTTCTTAGAGTTCAAGGAGACCCAAGTTCAATTTTCTCTCCAAAGTAAGTTTTCCCCCTCTGTGTAACAAAATAATTTTTGATTTGGAAACCAGGGACAAAGTAGGATAAGCTAATGTTTTTTAAATAAAAGAAATGTAGTATCTTGCACATCTGAATTTATAGTTTGAAATTCATCTCACTATATTCTTAATCACACCTAGTAGGATAATCCCTTTAACCCACTTCAAATAAGGGAACAAGTAAGATCCTATGTTATTATTCAAATCAAACCAGATTAAGCCTCATACTGGCCTGCCCTTCATGATAGTAAGCTTCTCTCTTCCCTTGTAGTCATCTTCTATATGGTAATCCTAATTGCTCAGACAGCTTATGCATATTTATTACATCCTGCAAAGAAGCACTTCATCTTGAAACTGGAGTGTGTAAAAACTGCTTCCATAAACTCGCTCTGCTGGGTCATGCTTTATGGCCTAAAGTAAAGGCTGTTTTCTTTTCTTTTTTTAAATTAAAAAAATTTTAATGCCTTTAAATTTGTTAAATACCTTTTTAATGCTTTTAATTTTTGAAAGAGAAAGAGACAGAGTGAGAGTGGGGGAGGGCAGAGAGAGAGAAAGAGAGAGGGAGACACAGAATCTGAAACAAGCTCTAGGCTCTTAACTGTCAGCACAGAGCCTAATGCAGGGTTCGAACTTATGAGCTGCAAGATCATGACCTGAGTCAAAGTTGGGCACTTAACTGACTGAGCCACCCAAGTGACCCTAGTGAAGACTGTTTTTGGCAAAACTCCTCTCACTGATGTTGCTGCAGCTGCTGTGCAATAACTCTGGCCATGTACAGGAGATTTCTTTAGGTTTGTCCTATTTTCCTCCTGGCACTGATGCTTCTATGGGAAATCTTGAAATAAATCATCTATGACTCTGAAGAACAGTGAGCTTGCTGCTGTCACTGGGGCCCTTAAAGCACTTTGTTTCCATTCAATTCCAAGTGTCAGCCCTGATGCTAAGAACTTCTTGAGAGAGAAGAGGAACACTCTACCTTACTGCTCCCACAGAGCCAGATAGTTGCATTCATTGTTTCTTGCCAACCTGTTTGTCTTGTAGTCATTTCTCAAGGTATTCACTGGAAGGAAAAAATAATAACTTATTCTTCCCTGGGAGAGTTACACCCAATGATAAGTTTAACATGGCAAAATAGGCCTGGATTTTAAGGAAATTTGTTCCTTTAACACACATATAAGTTAGAAATGTACTAGATTCTGCCAGACATTTTTAATAAATTATATATATTAGATTAAATTATTATAAATTAGAAACATACTCGATTTTCCCTGGATTTCAAGGAAAGTTTTTCCTTCAACACACATATAAATTAGAAACGTACTAGATTCTGCCATTTTTAATACATTATATTTATTAGATTAATTTATTATAAATTAGAAATGTACTAGATTCTTCCCTTACATTTTCCCACTACACTGTGTTGAAAATATTGTAGTACCCATTTATATTTGTTGGGTAAGTGTGTCATCACTTTAGCCTCTCAGTCTACTATATCATTGATGGAAACTTAACTATTCATACCACAGACTCATAAATAAGGTACCATAACCACAAATAAGCGTAAATAAGACAACCAGTTGACTTGATAATAAATCCCTCAAATTGTAGGGCATGAGTTTATGAGGTACATCTTTGTAAGTGTCAGCTCAGGAAAGACAAACCTTTACAATCACAGTGAGTTACTGACACATTGTTTTCCTGTATAGCTCTGCATTTCTCTTTATAATGACAACGACATCCTGTCGTGTCAGTCTTGCATCACTCGAACCTTCTTTAAGGTAAGCATTATGGATTTGTGAGAGTACAGATGATACCATAGACTGCAGGTGCAGAAGCAAAATCTATCCTTGTCTGCCATACTTGAAACATTCATTCTCCACCTAGCTCCATGATATTCCCATGCCAGTATCTCTTGCTTGGATCCACTAAGGCAATTTTCCTTTTTCAGGTTTTAATGAGCTTGGGAAATGGGAAAAGCATGCCAAAAAATAGAAGAAAGGAAAGGAAAAAAACCATTATGCTCTGCTATACTTTTTCATTTAACCCTGGAAAACAATGCAAAGAATTATTCACAGATGAGGACATGTGGCATGAAAAATGACTATGCAGTTTGTTGCAGATCTTGAATTTGCAGGAATCTGACTCCAAAACCCATCATGCTATTATACTACTGCTGGAAGTCTCTTTTAATACTTATACTTTTTTTTGGATTAAAAATCCAAATTTTAGCCTGTATCATTTAAATCTCAAACACTTGGGGAACCTGTGTGGCTCAGTCAGTTGGCAATCTGACTTTGGCTCAGGTCATGATCTCATGGGTTTGAGTTCTACTTCAGGCTCTGTGCTGACAGCTCAGAGCCTGGAGCCTGCTTCAGCTCCTGTGTCTCCCTCTCTCTGCTGCTCCCCTACTTGTGTGCTCTCTCTCTCTTTCTTTTTTAAAAAATAAGCATTAAAATAATAAAAAATAAATCACAAATACTTGGTATGGACACCATTAAGTACTAAAACATGAACAAGTCATAATACAACTTTAAATTAGTGGGATCCATTAGTATTTGAAGGTTCTTTTACATATATTACCTCTTACACTTTTCTTGACAGTATTAGATGAATATTTTTACATCATCTTTATTTTAAAAACGGAGAAGCCAAGGTTTAGAGAGGTAACTGACTTGTGGGAGATGGCATGGTGGTGCTTTGCCAGAACGTGAACCTAGGTCTTCTGGTTCCAAGTCCAGAATAGCTGCATTTCTCTGCTCTGTTCAGAGTGCTTTGTTGAGGAAACATCTGTAGCTTTTTCTTCCTGGGGGCAGAGCATCAGGGGGAGGACAACAAAGAGCATGTATGCTTTCTCAGTTATCTTTGACAGTGGTTTCCTTACAACAACCATTTCAAGAATTGTTCCTCCTCCATTTCCTTCCTCTTTTCCACTCAGAGTCTATGGAGCCTTTTATATTCACTGTGGTAGGTATTTGGGCTTTCTCATCCTGGAGATATGCTACCCCTCCTCCCTCAGTTGTTATGACCATATTTAATGAGAAGTTCAAACACAATCAGACTGTTTGCACTGTGGATACAGGAACCTTGCTGCTACCTGGAGAGCCTAACAGCTGGCAGAAACCAGTCCTGCAGGCTGCTATCTCTGCCAAAGCGGGGAGGCTCTCTGCTCACTTATCCATTCCTATTGGAGCTCTTCCTCAGCTTGGGTAACATTTTCTCTTAATTTCCTTGCAACATTATTCATGTCCAAATTCCTTTCCTTGGTAGGTAGGGACCTGAGGGCTTTGCTCTTGGCTGGGGTTCTGAAAATTTGACCTGAATTTGATAATTACATGAAGCCTCACAGGGGTATAGATTGTAGAGCAAAGGGGAAACTGGAGGCCAGAACCTTGGGGAAAGTGAAGTTGAGAGTCAAGTAGTACAAATATAGAAATTTTTTCTAAATAGCAAGGGGATGAGCCATGTGAGAAAATCAGCTCTAAGGCCAAGAGTCCAGGACCAAGGTGAAGAGAAAGGCAATGGCTAGCCTGAAATGTTTACAAAGACAGAACATGAAGAGTTTTTTAAAGCACCCTAGATAGAAAATCATTTTTTAGAAGTTCAGGGGCACCGATTTTGTTCTAATCTCTTTATTCTTCACTCAAAAATCTCAATTTCAGGGGCACTTGGGTGGCTCAGTTGGCTGAGCATCTGACTCTTGATTTCACCTCAGGTCATGGTCCCAGGGTCATGAGACAGCCCCACATTGAGCTCCACACCGAGCATGGAACCTGCTTGAGATTGTTTCTCTCTTTTGGGGCACCAGGGTAGTTCAGTCAGTTAAATGTTCAACTTTGTCTCAGGTCATGATCTCACAGTTTGTGAGTTTGAGTCCTGCATCAGGCTCTGTGCTGACAGTTCAGAGCCTGGAGCCTGCTTCAGATTCTGCGTCTCCCTCTCTATACCCCTCCCCCACTTGTGTACATGATCTCTCTCTCTCTCTCTCTCTCTCTCTCTCTCTCTCTCTCTCTGTCTAAAAAATAAACACACATTAAAAAAACAAGATTGTTGGGGCACCTGGGTGGCTCAGTCGGTTAAGCCTCCGACTTCGGCTCAGGTCAGATCTCAGGCTCATGGGTTTGAGTCTCATGTCAGGCTCTGTGCTGACGGCTAGCTCAGAGCCTGGAGCCTGCTTCCGGTTCTGTGTCTCCTTGTCTCTCTGCCCCTCCCCCTCACATGTTCTGTCTCTCTCTGTATCAAAAATAAATAAAACATTAAAAAAAATATTTTAAAAAGTTTGTTTCTCTCCTTCTATCCCTCTCTCCCCCACTCTCAGTCTCTCTTTATATAATAAAATCAATAAATAAAATTTTAAAACTCAATTCCAAGTGGGATGGAGGGGAATGAGGTCTAAAAAATTTCAAGTCGAGTTGGATACTCCACTGAGAAACAGAGAATTATCCTGGGCTCAGTCAAAGGGCATGTGAAGACATATAATCAATACCAGCAAAACTTATGCTTAAAAATATTAATTTTCATGAGCCACAAACTGATATTTCAGTGTTATAAGAGCAGTTCCCTCTTTCCCTAGCCCTTCTATTTCTTACTACCTAGTGCTTGAGTTCAAATTTGACACTGAGCCTACAACTCCTTATTCTTATTAAATCATTTCTTTTAATTTACCTCCCCTGACTTGTATAGGCATCTGAGATTGCAGTTTCCACTCTAGAGGCATGAACAAATTTTATTTCCATTCCTTTTCTTTTCATTTCACTCAGGAATCTCATTTCCAGTGCCTTAAAACTTTAATCAGTCCCAAAGTAATTCCTCTCCTTCCAAGATTTTTGGGGAACTTAACTTTGTCCTTGGTACCGTTACCATGTTTTGTACTTAATGAACTATTAAACAACTTTACAGACATTAACATGATGTAGATCATGTCATGATGCAGTACATGATTAATTTTCAAATGTGCATCAAAAGCTATAACTTAGGAGAGTGAGGGTAGACATGATTTTTTTTTTTTTAAGGAAAAATATACAAAGCTCTTGACCTTTTGTGACTTGAACAAATCTAAACTTACATTGTTTGGGGACATGAAAATCTATTATGTAACACTTTGCTTATGTAAACAATTTAGTTTGTTACATTTAGGATATAATTTATACTTGTATTATTGAAAAAATATGGAAAAAAAGAGTCCACTTACTCTTATTTTCTAATTTTTATAGAAGTTAGGAAATAATAGGAATCAAGCTTAGAAACAATAATATGAATTTTTCTCTCTTTATCCCTATGTCTTTACATGTCTAGTGACTGGTCAATAAATGCATAGAGACTGATCCTGGATAAATTTTGTGGATGAACCACTCTTGAGGGATGGGAAAGATTTACCTAAGTGGAACAGAAGTGGAGAGAGAATTCATCCTGGTCAGAAAAGTGTATATATGAGCACAAATGCAGCAATATAAAAAATTGTAATAGAGACTTTTGAGGCAGATATGGGCAGAAGTACAAGCTTCTTATTTTCTCCCTAAAAGTACTCCAATCTAGGGGTAGCTGGGTGGCTCAGTTGGTTAAGCGTCTGACTCTTGATTTCAGCTCAGGTCATGGTCTCTCAGTTCGTGAGATCCCACCCCTAGTTGGCCTCTGTGTTAACAGCACAGGGGCTGCTTGGGATTCTCTCTCTCCTTCTCTCTCTGTCCCTCCCCCACTTGTGCCCCCCACCTCTCTCAATCAATCAAAATGAATAAATGAACATTCTTTTAAAAAAAAAGTACTCTAATCTAACTGAAAATTAAGTGTGATACATTTTTTCTTTTAATAAATTCTGCCTCCAATTAAGCCATATTTATCAATTTACTCAACAAATATTTATAGAGTGTCTTCCCTCATGTGACACATATGCATGTTATAGTCTCAACAAAGCCAAGTCCAAGGAAGTTATTTACACATAACTATAATTGGCATAATTTATGAGCCAAAAGTCTGAACACTGAAGTGCCCCTGAAAATCCAGGGAAGATGGTTAGCAATTATAGCAAGTATGTAGGTATAAGCGAGAACAAGGAGGATCTATTTACCTCAGAGAGGGATAAAGATGCAAAAGTGTTGCCCAGCGGTAGAATTGAAATAATCCCAAGACTGACAGTATGGGACAAGGCATAAGCTATGGGAATCATCTCTACTCAAATGAAAAATACCATCACAGGGTGCTAAGTAAAACACAAGCACCTGTCATATAATAGAAGCTCAATAAATGTTTACTGAATGAATGAGTAAATGAATCAAAGTCATTAAGACAAGGGTCTTGTTTGGCATTCTGCCTGATGGCACAACATGCATGCATCTGGTTCCCACATATAATTTTACTACTTCCAGAGGCAATTAAGAAGAAACAAAACTCTAAATAAGTACTAAGATTGCCTTGCTTTGAGTTTAAACAATGTTAGTAATTAACAATGATCTATTTCTTAAAATTTGTAGGGTCACATTATATGTTTATTTTATCATCTTGTATTCCTTATAAATCCTTTCTTTCTTATTCTTTATATTTAAATTTTTTTAAATGTTTATTTTCAAGAAAAAAAGAGAGACAGAGTGTGAGCAGAAGAGGGGCAGAGAGAGAGAGAGGGAGACACAGTGTCCGAAGCAGGCTCTAGGCTCTGAGCTGGCAGCACAGAACCTGACATGGGGCTCAAACCCACGAATTGTGAGATTATAACCTGAGCCAAAGTCAGACGCTTAACTGACTGAGCCATCCAGGTGCCCCCTTATAAATCCTTTCTTAATAAATTAGTTTAAAATAAGTAAAAATGAGCTTTAATGAAATTAAAAAAAAAACCCCAAAACACATTGCTTTGTCCCCTGGCAATATCTAGGGTTAGGGAAAGATCATAGCTGAAGCTGAAGTTGAAGGGGAGTGAGCCCTTCTATGCAGAGGGTCTAGGAGGATTATGGAGTCCATCCTGCTGGCATTTGGGAGGATTTTACCAATCAGTTCATTTCTCTGTTTTTCTATCCAGAATGAAATTTTGTAAAAAAGTCTGAACATATGACAGAATACATTGACAGAACATATGACATATGACAAAGTAAGTATGCCCTGCAGAACCCAGGGCACTGACATGACTTTACAGAAGATATTATGGAGGCACTTTAAGCTGGTTTACATCTGCCCTTGAATTCAGTACTGAGAAGCGCAGGGTCTACACCAAAGAGATGATCTTTTCTCAAGTCCAAACCAGCTATTAGTCTGAATTCCATGTCGAAGTTTTCTGTAGTTTGATCAAAATTTGATTGAGTCAGCTATAGTCCATTAATCTACTGGCATCTTCACCATGAGGACTCCTGGGCAAGTTCAGCATTGTCTTCCAATGAAGTGAAAACCACTCAGGACCTAAAGTGTTCTTAATCAATGACAATTTTATTAGAATATCAGGGATGCAGGAGTGGGCTTCATTCCAAGACTGCCCAGAAGTCACCTTGGAAGAAAAATACCTTAGTACCTTAATTGTCTGTACTTATTTAAAAGTAGGCATGCAAACATACATGAATGTTATTTTTTATTCAAATTTATAATAGCTTAAAAATTACTTTTAAAAACAGAACTTACCTAACATGATACTTAAGTGTGAAAAGCTAGAACTTCCCTGCTAAGATTAGGAAAAAAGCAAGAATGTCCCCTCTCACCACTCCTTTGCAACATTGCACTGGAAGTCCTAGCTAATGCAGTAAGACAAGTAAGGAAACAAAAGGTATATAGATTGAGAAGGAAGAAATAAAACTGGTTTTGTTCACAGATAACATAATTATGTAGAAAATCAGACAGAATTACCAAAAAACTTGACTAAAGAAGTGATTATAGCAAGATTACAGTATTCAAGATTAATATATGAAAGTCAATCACTTTCTTATATACCAGCAATGAACAAGTGAATTTTGAAATGCAAAACAGAATAAGATTTATTTTATTACCCCTCAAAATAAAATTCTTATCTGGGACACCTGGGTGGCTCAGTTGGTTAAACATCCGATGTTGGCTTAAGTCATGATCTCATGGTTTCTGCGTTCAAGCCCATCATTGTTCTGTGCTGACAGCTCACAGCCAGAAGCTTGATTTGGATTCTGCGTCTCCCTCTCTCTCTCTGTTTCTCCCTGCTCGTGTTCTGTCTCTCTGTCTCTCAAAAATAAATAAACATTATTTTTTTAAATTATTAGTTATAACTACATATATATGATCTATATGAGGAAAACTATAAAACTCTTATGAAAGAAATCAAAGAAGAATTAAATGAAGAGATATCCCATGGTCATGGATAGGGAGAATCATTATTGTCAAGATGTTAAGTATTCTTGACTCAATCTATAGATTCAATACAATTCCAATCAAAATTTCAGCAAATTATTTTGTGGGTATCAACAAATGGATTCTAAAGTTTATATTAATTGGCAAAAGAGACAGAATAGCCAACACAATATTGAAGGAGAAGAATAAAATCAGAAAACCATTTATTTATTTTGAGAGAGGGAGAGGGAGAGAGAGACCGTGCTGGAATGAGTGGGGAACGGAGAAAGAGAGAGAATCTAGGCAGTCTCTGCTTTGCCAGCATGGAGCCAGACTCGGAGCTCAGTCTCATGAACTGTGAGATCATGATCTGAGCTGAAATCAAGAGTCAGATGCTTGCGGCCCCTGGGTGGTTCAGTCAGTTAAGCGTCCGGCTTTGGCTCAGGTTCGAGCCCCGTGTCGGGCTCTGTGCTGACAGCTAGCTCAGAGCCTAGAGCCAGCTTCGGATTCTGTGTCTCCCTCTCTCTCTGACCCTCCCCTGCTCGCACTGTCTCTCTCTGTCTCTCAAAAATAAATAAAAAACATTAAAAAAAAAGGAGTCAGATGCTTAATTGACTGAGACACCTACGTGTCCTAAACTAAAGTTAAAAAAAAAAACCCAAAAACTGTAAGGTAAAAAAGTTTATTAAAAAGTAGAATTAAACATTTGCAGAACCTGAAGTGCCTCTAGGAAATCTTCAATCATTTAAAATAGTTTAAAACCTGCCAAATGAGACTTTCCTTCATTTTATAACCAGTAATAGATAATTAGTTATACATTTATTATATTACAATACATATAACATAATATATATGTATGTTAGCAATACAGTTAACACCTTTTTTTAATGTTTTCTATTTATTTTTGAGAGACAGAGAGAGACAGCATGAGCAGGGGAGGGTCAGAGAGAGAGGGAGACACAGAATTCGAAGCAGACTCCAGGCTCTGACCTAGCTGTTCAGCACAGAGCCCGATGCGGGGCTCGAACAGATGAACCATGAGATTATGATCTGAGCCGAAGCTGGAAGCCAGATGATTAACCGACTGAACCACCCAGGTGCCCCTATAGTTAACACCTCTTAAGGAACTTCACTAATATCTTCTTTGTTCCTCACTGCAACCATATGAGCCAAGTATTGTCTTAATTAATTTTATGTGGATGTACAGAGAAAATCAATATGTAACTCAAGCTCACAGAGCAAGTAAATAGAAGAGGCAGTGTCAGCCCAATGTTATTGCACCCTGGCACTCTTTTTGAAACCATGCCCCATAGGGTTAATAAGATTGAAAGCTTGTTTAAGGCTTGTTTCTTCCTAATCAGCTATTATATCTTTTCAGATCCCACTAACAAATCCACTAGCTTTCTCTGCAAAAACCTGGTCTCAAGGTTCTAACCTATAAACAAGCAAGGCCCTGCTTTAATTACCTCAGGTTTTGAGCCTAAGATTCCATCCAGATTATACTGGCTTTCAGGACAGCCTAAAGTAACCTCCTGATGTCAGAGTCTGTGTTTTGCCTTAGTCAGAAGCTAAGTCTGTGCCCCCAAAGCTAACAGAGGATGTATGTTCAATGTGCATGCTCCATCTTTCCTCATGAATAGTCATGTTTCTCGCCTTCTTGATCAATATGTGGGTAATCTCTATCCCTATGGTTATAAAAATCTTGTTCTGTCCCCCTTAAGGGAGGCAGATTTGAGGCTTGTCCTCCTATCTCCTCTCCTTGTTTTCACTGCCTCTCCAATAAACTCTTTCCTTGCTGCAAACCTGATGTCTCTGTGATTGGCTTTGCGTCATATCAGGCAGATGTACTTGGATTTGGTGACACTTTATTTGGTCTCTTATTCCCTGGGGCTGAGAAGGACTTGGAACAGCCAATCTGAAAAAGACTGAGTACACACAGTCCATCTGTGCCGTTAAGACTTTGCTTTGTTAGTTTCCGAAAAAACTGCCTGCAGGAGAGCAGAGAGCAAATCTAGTGCTGCCCAGACGCACCCTTTGTGCCCTGTAAGTGAACAAAAACAGAAGATGCTGAGGAGGCCATTGAAAGAGTGTTCTGTACTTCCTATTTCGCATTCAGGCACCAGCACGTGCTCTCTGAGAGGCAGTTATGTGAAGATGCTGTTCTGGGCACTGAAAGTATAGGAGTAGACAAGACGGGGAAGGTTCATATTCCGGTAGAGGAAACAGCTAATGTGAATGAAGGCCCTGAGTTGGGAATGCACAGATGCGAGGAAGCAGGCAAAGCTACCTGTGGTTGAGCCCCAGTGACTCTAGGAGAAGGCGCTCTAGAAGAGGTCGGCCAGGAGGAAGAGTCTCCGGCAGCCTGGGGAGGGGGGGGGGGGCAGCAGCAGGACAGATGTCTCGTTTTCATTTTATTCCATTCATGTGTTTCCTCCTGATCTGCTTTCTGCTTCCTCTCATTTACGCCCATGTGCCGACCTCAGCGCAGATGGAGATCATACGGATACCAACGGTGAGGCCTGAGTGGTATGTTGTCCGTCAGAAAAGTTTAGTAGGTTAAAAAGAGAGAGGAGTAGAAGACACGATTGAGCTCTGTTTCCTGAGCCACAGAGCTGGCACCAGGTTCTGCTGAAGGCGGCACAAACCAAATCCTTGTTTCCCAGTTGGCATTGCCCACCATGTCTTCTTCACAGGAAAGAGTTCTGGAAGAAGGCAGTTAGATTCATTATTACCGTACCAAGTATGTCTATTGTGCTTTAAAAAGTGGGAGGCACTTTGTCGGCTGTTTTTAGCTGTCTCTTGGATAGTTTTCCAAATAGGGAGTTTTGGCATTTACCTCCCTAGGGATTCCTCCTCTTTCATCCTTTATTTCCAGTAAGACTGAACTTCTGTGTTCCCCTACACATTGTTGTTCCTCTTTCCTGCTCAGGCTCTGGCTGTCCTGGCTAACTTTTTCAGGTTCCTTATTTCTAGCCTTAGAGTCACTTTCATCAGAAAGACTTCTCAGAGCCGTCCAAGGCTGACATCAGTTGGGCTTTTTTTTTTTTTTTTTTAATCTCATAGAGGCTTTTGTGTGCAGAAAACAATACTTACAGTAGCCTGTGTTCTCATTGACATTCAACTGCCTACAGTTATAAGTTGAAAAACTTTCTTTTTCTAAGCTTCAATTGCAAAAATCTAGTAAATTAAGAATTTTCAGTTTGAAACTAAATGTAGTTTGTAATTATTGTTAGGTTAGCTTATACATTTGACAAAGTCTGCATACTCTTTCAGATACAATATATAAAATCATTTTATATTTTAAAAGTATATAATTCAATAAATGAATGTAAAAACCCAATAATTTGAGTGTTCCTACATATTTAAACACATTTTATAGACCTGGTCACTTACATTCTTGTGAATATTCCAGGTGAAGTCACATTTCATATAATGTTATTTCCTCAAGAATCTCAAGCACTTAAGAAAATAGACATACAAATGCCATAAACAAACCTTCGTAAACACATAAACAACTTTAGTAAAACTAAATATAAAAATTTATATTTACATATAATTCTCTTATGCATTTTAGCTTCTTAAAAGCTAAACTCACCAAAGCAATCTTGAGAAAGAAGAACAAAACTGGAGGTATCAACAATCCCAGATTTCACAATATACAAAAAGCTGTAGTGATCAAAACAGTATGATACTGGCACAAAAATAGTCATGTAGATCAATAGAACAGAACAGAAAACCCAGAAATAAACCCATACTTGTATGGTTAATTAATCCATGACAAAGGAGGCACGAATATACATTGGGGAAAAGATAGTCTTTGCAACGCATGATGTTGGGAAAACTAGACAGCTACATGTAAAAGAATAAAACTGGACTACTTTCTTATACAGCACACAAAACTAAACTCAAAATGGATTAAACACCTAAGTGTGAGACCTGAAGCCATAAAACCCATAAAAGAAAACATAGGCAGTAATCTCTTGGATATCAGCCTTAGCAACATATTTATGGATATGTTGGCAAGAGAAACAAAAGTAAAAATAAACTATTGGAATGACACAAAACAAAAAACTTTTGCATAGCAAAGAAAACCATCAACAACAAAAAGGCAACCTAGAAAATATATATACACGTATATATAAACTTAACACCCCCCAATTTTTTTTGATTCAAAAATGGGCAGAAGACCTGAACAAATATTTTCCCAAAGAAGACATATAGATGGCCAACAGACAGGAGAGAATATGTTCACCAAGAACAATCATCAGGGAAATGCAGAGCAAAATCACAATGAGATATCACCTCACACTAATTAGAATGGCTAGTGTCAATAGGATAAGAAATAACAAGTATTGGAGAGGATATGGAGGAAAGGAAAATCTTGTGCATTGTTGGTAGGAATGTAGACTTGTATAACCATTGTGGGTTGGAGATTCCTCAAAAATTACTGGGTATGTATATATATATATATATATATATATATATATATATATATGACACAATAGAAGATTACTAAGCCATAGAAACATTTGCAACAATGTATAAAGACCTAAGGGTATTATGCTAAGTGAAACAAGTCAGACAGAGAAAGACAATTACCATATGACTTATCTGTGCAATCTAAAAAACAAAACAAATGAACAACAGAAAAGCAAACAGACTCTAAAATACAGAATATGAACTGGTGGTTGCCAGAGGGGAGGCAGGTTGGGGAATGGATGAAAGAGATAGAGGAGATTAAGAGGTACAAACTTCAGTGATAAAATAAATTAAATCATGGAGCTGGAAAAGTGCAGCATAGGGAATATAGTTGATAATATTGTAATAATGTAATAGTGACAGATGGTGACTACATTTATCATGAGCGCTAAGTAACGTATAGACTTGTCACTTGAACCTAATACAACATGGCATGTCAATTATACCTAATAATAGTGAAAAAATGTTTTAAACCTTAAACTCATAAATTTAGTAAATTAAGATTACATTAAGTATTGAAAATTGACTGCAAGTGGGTAAACCCCCAACTATTTCAGTTAAAGTAATGTGTTTACTATGTTAATTTCTCTTAAATGTCTTTAATTAAAGAATATACAAAGTAGGTAAATTATTTTTAAACTTGTTGTTTGCATAAAAATAAATTTATACAAAAAACCCAGCACCATATCTATTTTTTCATCATCTCTGTATTTGTTTATTTTTGTACAGTCTTAGGTTTGCAAAGTCATTTAATCAATAAAGTGGAACAAAATCGTTATTTCAGACCCAGCACAGTAGCCGAGATTATATATTTGGAGTCCTTGGTCAGAGATTTGACACCAATGCTGTGGATTTGGGGTTCTTGCTCATTGGTCAAAGAATGAAAACCTGGATTATGTGAACCAGTATAAAGCATAACCCAAGAAAAGTCATCTCAGGTGTACAGGGTTAGGCCCTCCTCAAGGCTTCTGCTATGTCAGTGGAGAGCCCACTGTTATATCAATTTAGTGAATTATGTAAATCCTTGCCTTCTTTCCAGTTTCATTTTTACCCAAATTTTTAATCATATTTGCTTGCAACATTTTATTATTTGATTTGGATAGATACATATACCAACATTTCAACCCTTTTGCTTCCTGATTGAAATAAATAGAGTTGTGCAAGATTGTATTTTCCATTGCATTAGCAATCACCATTATTTCAAGTGGGCAATGCAGCAAATGAGAACATTAGAGGAGTAAATTTCAGTGAAACCTTAACAGTTAGCTTCCTAGAATTGCCCAGAACAAAGTATTACAAACTTGACTGCTTATTGCATCACAGTCCTGAAGGCTCAAAGTCCAAAATCAAGGTGTCAGCAGAGCGATTTTCTCTCTGAGACCTGTAGGGAAGAACACTTCTTTGACTCTTCCTATCTTCTGGTGGTTTCCTGACCATCTTCGGCATTCCATGACTTCTAAGTGCATCATCCCATCCTCACATGGAATTCTCCCTGTGTGTTTCTGTATCTCCACATGGCATTCTCTTTATAAGAACACCAGTCATTGGATTAGAGGCCCATCTGGCTCCAGCATGGCCCTGTCTTAACTAATTATACCTGCAATTACTTTATCCCCAAGTAAGTTCACATTCTGAGGAAACGGGGGCAGGACTTCAATATATCCTTTTTTTGAGGACACAATTCAACCCATAGCCATGGAAGAATCAATATATTGAGGATCCTGATCACATTAAACAGAGTTTCTCAACCTTGGCACTATTGACAGTGGGGACTGGAGAATGCTTGGATGCAGAGGGCTGCCTTGTGTATTGTAGAATGTTTAACAGCATCTCTGGCTTCCATACATGTCTCCAGACATTTCCAAGTGTCTCCTAGGGTTGGGGTTGAGGGTCAAAATTGCCTTTGGTCCAGAACAACAGGTAAAGAATAAAGAAAACCACAGATAAAGGTTAGCTGGAGTTGGAGTACTTGAGGAAGTAAAAAGGAAAAATAGGGAGTTGCCTTACAGCCGTGGGTGGTGTGAAATGGGATCATGAATGAGTAGAAGTTTCTGTGAGAACTAAGATTAGAACATGAGCATATAAATGACTGAGTTAGGGTGAGGACTAGAATTAGGTTAGTGGAGGGGAAGAGGCAAGGAAATTGAAAAACCATCTATGTACATATTACCAATAATTATGACAAGAAGTAGTTTTGGAGTTAGTAGTTAGCAGTTAGGGACTAACATCGTCAAGAAATACAGGAAATGACCTGGGAAGGTAGGTGACTGTAAGAAGGGGGAAGGGGTAGTAAATTATTTGAAGATTTGAGATTCAAAAAAGGGCTTTTCATGGAGTCAGAAAGGAAACTGGCTTAGAAGTGTCATAGAGGGGCAAAAAACATGCCTCCTCACTCCATAACCAAGTTGAGCCAAATCCCTGCAGGGGCTTCTGGGAAACTCTGTCCACAGGCGGGCATGGGTTCAGTTAGTGCAAAAGATGAAAGGAATGATTTAGAAAAATGTTGATACATTAATCTTGGTAAAAATGTCCTTTTTTGCTCCCATTGTTTCAATAGAAACAACCTAAGTTCATTTCATGATCCCCAAAATGTGAAGCAACTTTAATATATTTCACAAATATTTACTGAGCAGCTTCTATGTGCCTAATTCTGATGGCCACTGGAAATACCAAGATGTAGATTTTGTTCCACAGGATACTGAAGAAAATATATTAATTACTTCATTAAGAAGTAAAATAAAAATCTATAGAAGTGCTATGTGATCTTAGCCTGGAAAATCTGAGAGGGACACTTAAACTGTACCTTGAAAGGGAAACAGGATTTGTTTAGAAAAAGAAATATACTGTGGAAACTTGTATTCTGTTCCAAATTACAGGGTTTGGGGTTATAGAAACAGCACTTTACCACTTTTCCCAGTCTTGGAATTGTGGGAGAAATATTTTGCTTATGTGGAATTATCATGCTGTTGGCTACCTAAGTGTAGCCCCACAAGCAATCCTCCAAACTGAAACACAGGAGACAGTAGACTTGACCAAAGAAATGACAAACTAAAGAGCATTCTGGAAGTATACCATAGGATATGGCAGGAGAGGCACACGCTAAAAGGGTGAGACCTAATCTGTCCAGGGGCATCATTCATCATTTTGACGTGCTAGAGCCTAGGGGAAAGTGTGTTCCTCTACAAATGTGGAAAGTAGCAGATGAATCTACTTCAGGGACATGGTTGCACAATTACAAATCTCTGCCAGGTATTCCCAATCTCTTTGCCAGGCATGGTCAACATTGACTTCTTCCGGCCGTGGAAACTAACTTTCCTGTTTGGATCTAACTGTATTATTTTTAACCAACCAGGGATGCTGGACAGTGATGTGAGCAAAATCTGGGGATTTCTGAGAAGTGATTCCAGAAAACTATGATCAGAAATCTGTAAGTCTGAGAGGGAAAAAAAAAGTGTAAAGGAGTCTTAAACCGTTTCCTCCTGCCCATTCAACCTCTAAAACATTACTCCAATTGCCAGAGGCCCATGATTTCATAACTTAGCCTTTCAAAATCTTGAACAGTTCCAATAATTAGAAAGTTCATTTTTTAATTTTCTCTCAACTTATACCTCCTAGGGCTACTATAACAAATGACCATGAATTTGGTGGCTTTAAACACCAGAATCATATTCTTTCCCAGTTCTGGAAGCTAGAAGTCCAAAATTAAGATTGTCCACATGGCTCATCCCCTCTGAAGGCTCTATGGGCAATCAATTCTTTGCTTTGTCTAGTTTTTGGTGGCTCCAGGCATTCCTTAGCTTGATGCCACAGCACTCCAATTTTTGCTTCCATGGTCACATTTCTTTTCCTCTGAGGTATGTCTTATAAAGACACTTTTCATTGGTCTTAGGGAATCCTGTGATAATCTAGGATGATCTCATCACAAGGTCATTATTTTAAGTTACATCTATACAGACCTGTTTTCAGAGAAGATTACATTCTGAGGTTATAGGGATTAAGGTATAGATTTTATTACTCCACAAAAGAGTGAAGTGAACTGTTTAATAACACTAAAGGCTGAAATGCTAAAACAGTAGCATTTTGTAAGGTTGTTGTGCCTGGAAAAATAGCAAAGTACTCAATAAGTGTTAGCTGTTTTTATTACCAAGATTTTATAGTACTTTGAAATTTTCAATGTGTAACCAGTGACTCACTTGATATAATCCTCACAATCCCATAGTAAGTAGGTATTATATCAGGAGACCCAAACTTAACAATAGTTCCCTCATATTACCACTGTATTAGTTTAAATATTAACTTTTTACTTATTATTTTTTTATTTTTTATTTTTTAAAAGTTTATTTTCAAATTGGTTTCCATAATACACCCAGTGCTTCTCCCCACAAGTGCCCCCCACCATGACCATCACCCCCTTCCCTCCCTCCCCCTCCCCCTTCAGTCCATGGTTCATCTCCAGTATTCAGTAGTCTCCCTTGATCTGTGTCCCTCACTCTCCCCAGCTCTCTTTCCCTCTTCCTCTCCCCATGGTCCTCTGTTAGGTTTCTCCTATTAGACCTATGAGTGCAAACATATGGTATCTGTCCTTCTCTGCCTGACTTATTTTGCTTAGCATGACACCCTCGAGGTCCATCCACTTTCCTACAAATGGCCATATTTCATTCTTTCTCATTGCCATGTAATACTCAATTGTGTGTGTGTGTGTGTGTGTGTGTGTGTGTGTGTGTGTGTGTGTATACCACATCTTCTTGATCCATTCATCAGGTGATAGACATTTAAGCCTTTCCATGATTTGGCTATTGTAGGAAGTGCCATTATGAACACTGGGGTACATGTGCTCCTATGCATCAGCATTTCTGTATCTTTTGGGTAAATCCCTAGCAGGGCTATTGCTGGGTCATAAGGGAGTTCTATGGATAGTTTTTTTAGGAACCTCCACACTGTTTTCCAGAGCGGTTGCACCAGTTTACATTCCCACCAACAGTGTAGGAGGGTGCCCGTTTCTCCACATCCTCGCCAGCATCTACATTTTCTTGATTTGTTCATTTTAGCAACTCTGACCGGTGTGAGATGGTATCTCAGTGCGGTTTTGATTTGAATTTCCCTTATGATGAGTGACGCTGAGCATCGTTTCATGTGTCTGTGGGCCATCTGGATGTCCTCTTTGGAGAAGTGTCTATTCAGGTCTTCTGCCCATTCTTCACTGGTTCATTCATTTTTCATGTATGGAGTTTAGTGAGCTCCTTGTATATTTTGGATACTAGCCCTTTATCTGATATGTCATTTGCCACTATCTTTTCCCATTCTGTCTGTTGCCTCTTAGTTTTTTTGATTGTTTCCTTTGCCTTGCAGAAGCTTTTTATAAAGATTAACTTTTATTTGCACCTCTTCTTCCCCAAAATGACTTGAAACAGTTTCAAAATACATATACTTAAAAAAGTAAGAAATTGAGAAAATCAGAACCAAGTAAAAGGTGAGCACTCTTATCAATGGTAAATTCAATTCCATTAACTGAGTCTCATATTTGGCTCTTACAAAAAGCATTAACAGTGGCTTTCCTGGATGATGGGATAATGGGTTATTTTTTTTATGTTTCTCTTTCCCATGTTTTTATGGCTTGGGCACTTTACGACTTTTCTATAATGAGGCATGTATTATTTATTATTTTCACAATTGGGGAGTAACAGCTTAATTGGACTTCTTGATAGTCAAGGCAAAAAGGGGAAATCAACCAATTGAATAATTAGAATCAGAGAAGAGGTGGTAGTTCAATTCCTTAGGGAAAGTAACAGTTTTTCTAGTACTGGTTTTTATTCAAAGCACTAAGTAATACAATGCCCTCATTTCTCACAAATACCCACAAATTCTTCTTGCAGCATTGTTCAAAAATGACAGAAGTTGTGATTCTGTAATGGGCTGAGATTATGTGGTCCTAGAATACACACCCAGCAAATGGACTATGTGTCCTTAGTCAATTACTCCTAAAGATCGCTGTGAAATGAGCCCAAGAGTGAGTAGAAAGGCATAATTCCTGGATCTGGTTCATCAGCACTGAGTTTGAAAGTGTGCTCAGACCTGACTATAACAGCTTTGAGCATCTGGGGATGATAAATAAAATATGTGTTTAAAGTTTTGTAATAACATTGTATTGGGATTGTATTTTCATTGATAAAGGTCTACATTAATGAAATTCAAGGTTATTAGACTGAAGAAAGATTTTATTTGGAAGCCACATGAAAGGAGGCAGATGACTAGATTGTGAAAATATGAAAGGCCACCCTCAAGCAGCCAGTTAATTACAAAGTTGGAGCCTTGTTCTTTGCTTTAAAGTTAGATTAGGAGATTTTCAAACATACACAAAACTAGAGAGAAGAATGTAATGAACCTCAGTTTCAGCACTGACCAACATATGGCCAGTCTCATTCCCTATCATCCATATCCAAGACATCCTACTGTTACATATGTAATCAAAGCATAAACTGAATTATAATAAGCACATTTCTAAACTTTATTTCTCATTCATGACATCACTTCATGATATCTCACAAGTTGCTTTTGAATACATAGAGATAGGTTAATTTGCTTGTCATTACGTGTTAAAATTCTCCAGGAAAAAGATTTTATTAGAGCTTCTCTCTGCCACTATCTGTCAGGACCCAGTACAGTGGGGCAGCTGCAATGTCACTTCCTAATAATTCCTAATATAGAAAATATTCTATACTTGGGGAGCCTGGATGGCTTAGTCAGTGAAGTGTCCAACTGTTGATTTTGGCTTAGTCATGATCTCAAGGTTGTGAGATCAGCCTTGGGTTAGGCTTTATGCTGACCGTACTGAGTCCACTTGGGATCCTCTCTCTCTCCCTGCCCCTCTCCCAGTCATGTGCATGCACCCTCGTGGGTACAAGTGCTCTCTCTCTCTCAAAATAAATAAATAAACTTAAAATAGAACATATTCTATACTTAGTTGTTCTAAAAACCAATTATCACAAACTTCATCTAATGACATCATTACTTTTCCTCCATCCCTTTCTTCAAAATGCCAAGCCAAATATGAGCTCAAGTGTGAATTTATGTTTTCTTTCTATTCATCTATTCACCATTGTTGGAATGTTCTCTCTGAAACATTTAGCTTTGGAAACTTGGTGAAAGTGAATGCAAATTCATTCAAGTCTGGCTTGTAAGTTTTCACTAGTTACTCTTGGTTTTCTTTGTTTTTAACCTGATATATAAATAGAAACTTTCCTCTCCCTACCCAAGAATGTGCCACACTCCCACCATTGTCAAGATCCAAGGCAAAAAATATGTTTGCTGAAAGCAATTCAGACTGTTGGCCAAGGGAAAGAATTCTCCAGAAGTTAAGTCTAAGATCAGAACTGTATGTAATATCTATCAAGCCAGATGTTTACCTGTTCACTGTGAGAGAAATTGGAAGTACATCAAAAACCAGTGATGGGTACAGCTTTGAACCTCATGCAGAAGGAGGCAGTTCAGGAAAATTTGGGGTTCCAGTAAAGCCCTGACCTTCTGAAGCTATATTTAAACTTAGGAAATGTTTCTTTTCTTGGCTGAGTCAGTACCCTTAACCAGCTTCTCTCAGGCTGTAGAAGAGTCTTATCTGAGTTCTGTTGGGAATTTCTACTTCCTGCTTCTTTACTCTTTCCTGGTAAAGGAATGAGTCTTATGAAGTTTCAGGGAGTCACTTGACATCTCCAGGCCTCAGTTTCCCATCTCTGAAATTGCTTCTAATGCTAACTTTTTGTGATTCCTACTCAGTCTCTTGTATGGAGACTCACAGGAGGCTGTGCCCCTTTACACACTTCAGGAAGTTTCAACTTACCCCGAACCACTTGCCAACCAACTCCTGAGACATCAGGTCTCAAACTGTTGTTACCATTTTTTATACAAGATGGTGGGTTCTGGTGACACATTGGGGGTAGAACCCAGACCAGTCAACCAAAGTCAAATACAACTTGACAGTCATGGAGTTCCCCTGGGGACTACATTCTGTCTTTCCAAGGGATTTGTAAATTAAAGTTAGCTCTAAGATGAAGAGGAGAGATGCATCTTCTCTCCCCAGGCAGTTCCAACTATGTCTAGGTAGCTGGCTTGGTGTCTCAGAAACCCACGGGGACAAGTGGAAAAGGGGGAATAAAAGTCTAGGATATCTTTCAGCCAAATGAGTTCTCTGGAACCTTTCAAGTTCTGGCAGGTTTCTTCCATCATGATGTAGTAGTGGATCTGTTGAAGGAACATGAAGTCTATGGCAAGAAATTCATGGATGTCAGTTTTGGCATCTTCTGTAAGTGTTTTGGAGGCAGTCTGTTATCGCTGATGGGTCCTGGCTGTTAATACTCTGGAGCAAGATGGAAGAACTATGTTCAGAAAGCCAATACCACTTCCCTCCTCTACCGCTGCCACCTGGTCCTGTTTGTGGGCTTATTCAGTGGGCACCTGGTACTTCTTTTGTGAAATAGCAGCTGAGGAGACTCCAGCACTCACCATGGCCAACAAAAAGCCCAGGATGGAGCCAAGACTAAGAACAACAATCATATTCATTTGCAGATGGTGGGGGCAGGATGGTTCTGTGGTATCATTTAAGATTAGGAGGCCCACTTAGTTTCGTTAGCAAACTAATGAAAGCCTGTTGGGAATGACAGGGTTTGTCAATGAGGCAGATCAGGTACCCTTCAGATATGCCCCCTTTGGGCTCTAACTCCATCGTGCTTGTCCCTAGGCTTTAGGACTGTCATTTTCTAAAAGTCCTTTTCCTGCTGCCTAGGCCAGTCATGCTTTCCCACAGGGTAGAAGGACGTTCCAGTACAAAGTTGTGTGAGCTCCTCCCACCCAAAATATATTATCATAAAATTAATCTGTCCAAAAAAATATTTATTGACCCCCTGTATTAGGTGTTAGAAAAGAGCAAGCAAGCAGATAAAAATCTCGGCTCACCGTCATGAAGCTTACCACATAATGGGAGAAGACAGATAATAAATGAAATAAATAAAGCACAGAGTGTGCTAGATGGTGGTGTGTGCAATGGAGACAAATAAAATGATGAAAGAGATAAAGAGCATTTTTTAGGGAAAAGGCTTTTATGGCAATCTTCAGGAAGAACATTCCAGGCAGACAAAAGAGTAGATGCCAATGTCCTGTGGCAGAAGCATGCCTGAATGGTGATGAAATAGTAAGGAGGCTAGTGTAGCTGGCAGGGCATGATGATTTCATGAGGGGTAGGTGGTTTCAGAGAGTTATCAGGGGAGTCAATCATTGGAGAGCCTTATAGTGCACATTAAGACCTTGGCTTCTACTCTAAATAACACCAGAAACATTTGGACATTTTGTGCGGAATGACACGATTTGTATTGACTCCTATTTTAGAACAGTTATGAGAGTAGACTGAGAAGAGAGAGCAGAGCAGGGAGCCTAACAAGAAAGCTGTAACAACAGTCTAGGAGAAAGACGGTGTTGGTTTGGGGCCAGGTGGTAGGAGTTGGACTTTAAATATATTGGCAGAATAAACATAGTATGCTCATAAGTAGAGTGTGGGCTGAATCATAGGATGAGCGAAGGCGAGAGAGGACGCTGGGCAGGATGCCTGGGCTTCTCCGTTGAGTTTCAGCCCATCTCACATTTACAATGTTACTTACCTGAGGAAAGTCACTGAAAAGCTTGGGGCCTCATTTTTCACACCTAGAACAATGGGCTGTCGCTCCTTCTTGACCACACAAGTCTCAAATGTATGTGATGTGTGTGCAAAAGTGGACCTTCTTAGAAATGAATCACAGCTCTGTGTGACCTCATGTAAGTTCATTGGCCTGCGCAACTGTGGCGGGGAGGCTGTGGTCAAATTGGAAATATCTTGGGAGCAAATATAAAAACCAAAACCCAGAAAATATTACAGTTGTGAGAAATTAACTTAGGGGGCTTTACTTTTAAAAAGTTACATCTCTTTCTTGGTAGGCTAAGGATAGCCAGAGAAGAAAGTTTGCTCAAGGAAATGGTTTGAACCAAAGCTTTATGACCCCTAGTTACGATATGGATTTTTACTCTCTGAACTTGTATTTATACATGTTACCTTGTTGGTGGTTAATACATGTTTGCATCCTCCCCCAAATTCGCATCTTCAGTTTTAGTTTTATTTAAAAGCACAAAAGGCTTCTTTTGCTTTCCCCTGTCTCTGAGCAGGCTTATCACCACCTTGGAATTTTTCTAAATTTTTACCAACAAGAGAACTATGTGATTGAGTTATTCTAAATGACTAGATGCTTACAACTTTCCCAGTATTACTTAAGCATATAAAGCTCAAGCTACCTCTTTCCAATTCACAAATTCAGAAAAAGCAGCCCTCATTGAAAGGTTCAGGATAAGTATGGAAAGCTGGCGAGCTCTTCCTGGGGGTGACAAGGCAGGGTTCACAGGGCAAGACCAGTGTTCCACATGCATCTGCCTTTTCAGGCAGACCCCCGCTCTCTGGGCTGCCCCTCCTCCTCATGTCTTCATTGGCTGTGACCTTCCCAGGTTTTTTTCCATCACAACCTCCTATTCTAAGTCCAAGTCTCTCAATATCCTCCAAGGTAACTGATAAGCCATTTTATAAGCCAATTTAATTGAATGACATGGGTGCCTTGTTTTATTACACTTCACAGATACTGTGTTTTCTACAGATTTAAAGTTTGGGGTGACCTGCCTCAAGCAAGTCCACGGGTGCCTTTTTTCCAAAAGGATTTGGTCACATCATGTCTCTGTATCACATTTTGGTAATTATTGCAAATTTTCAAATGTTTTAAGTATGATTCTATTTGTTAGGGGAATCTGTGATCACTGATTATGACTCATTGAAAGCTCAGAGGATGGTTAACACTTTTTAGCAATAAAGTATTTTTTTAAAGATATGTACATTGTTTTTTAGACATAATGTTAACACACACTTCATATTACAGTAGTGTCAATGTAATTTTTATATGTATGAGAAAACCAAGAAATTCATTTGAGCCTTTTTTTTTTAATGATATTTGCTTTTTTGCAGAGGTCTGGAACCAAACCACAGTATGTCTGAAGTACCCCTGGATTAGTGATGAAGGATTAGTCCTAGGGTTCTCTGCACTAAGTTATGATGAAATAATGAAATGCTTACTGTGAAGTTATTTGCTTTACAAGGAGTTTCTCTGGGAAAGACTCATGAAATCTTCTCATCAGGTGGTCTCCTTCTTTGCATATACTTTAAGTGATCAGTCTTTAATATTGTCCTTGAGACCACTGCAAGGGGCCCACAAAGTCAAAACTATTGTCACCATCACACAAAACCATCATTTGCCTATTTCACTTTCATTCTCTGAAGTGTGCTGTGGAATTTTCCAGAAGCTATATGATGTGTAATGTTGAGATCACTCTGACGGCTAATAGAATGCATTCTTGTGTATTTTTGGTTTTTGGGTGTGTAAGCTTTAATTTCAAATGTGGTAAATAACAGCAAACACTTCTCTCTACAAGAAAGCTCTTTGCGGTCCTCAATAAGGTTTTGAAGGATGTTCTAAATTTTTGAGAACTGCTGCTTTAGTTATCCTGCCTGATCTGGCAGTTGAGATACAGAGATACAGAAATACAACAAAACCAGAGGCAGGGTGGTGGCTCCTATTAAATTCAAAACTGTGTAAGCTAATCAGTTTGCAAAGGTTGGTATCAAAAAGCAAAACAAAAGAGCACAAGGAAGTGCTCCAAAATTGACCACGTCACATCAAATGGACACAGTTACCAAACTGATAGAGCTCCCGCTGACTAGATCAGGCACTAATTTGTGACTTTGTGATTATAGAAATATTAGTGGCATCTTTTAGAGGATGAGAGATAGAGGGGAGGAGACGGTTTCACACACAGAGGGAAAATATAAACATTATCATTAATGTCTACCACATTCCCCAAAAGAGTATCATAAACCAAATATTTAGTCTTGACACTTTTAGTCATTCAGTATCTTAATGCAAATATATGAAATAATACAGAATTAAATAACATATTAAAAGTTTAAATATACAAATATCCAATTCAACAGTGAAAACAAGTTAAGTTTTAATCACTGAGAGAAGAAAGCAAGCAATACTGGAAAAAGTCACTAATTTGGTCTTGTGATTAATAAGAGTTCAAAATTGTTCTACTAGTTAGAAAAATCTATTTAGGAGGTCACCTGGATGGCTCAGTCCGTTGAGTGTCTGACTCTTGACTTCAGCTTGGGTCATGATCCTAGGATTGTGGACATGAAGCCTGCTTGAGTTTCTCTCTCTCTCTCTCTTTCTGTCCCATCCCCCCAAAAATAAATAAATAAAAAGAAAAGAAAATCTATTTAGAACAAAGGGATCTGTAACCATATATGCCTTCTCTGCTATTATGAGACCTTAACTCATGAGAAAAGCCAGGAGAGAAAAGCATTTGAATTGACTGACTGTTATTTACAAAACTTCCTAAATGTCTATTTTTATCATATATTTTCATTACACTAGATTGAGGTCACAATGACTAAAATAGGGCTGGGTCATCTTATGAGTCAAATGGGGCAGGAAATGCAAGCTTCTTAAAACATGCGAGCTGCTGGACTAACAATGCTTATTCTTCTATAAAAATAGATAAGTAAAGTTAAGGTTCCCAATGTTATTTTGCAATAAATTCAGTCCCATATTCATTGTGGTAAACATCACAGAAGAACAGGAAGAATAGCAGTGAAACCAAGGATTTTAGAAAGACCAGCTATTCACAATGTTGTGAGGAAACAGACTCACGGACCATGAATAATATGGAAAAAGAGAAGGAACATCAACAGAAAGGTAAAAGGTAGTCTCAGAAAAGTTCTTTGGTCCTCAACATCTTTCTGTATTTTCCTTTCTCTTTTTCATTTCGTTATCCCTTTTCTTTCCTGGAATTACATCGGGTTTTAGAGCAGAATGGCAAATGATCCAGTCCAACGTCTTAATTTTCTGGATAGAATGTGGAGGCTGATTGAGATAAAGTGATGAACACAGGGCTGCCATCAGCTGGAGCCAGAGTCCGTCTCAGAGTTGTGGCTACAGATCCAGAGTCCTTTCAATGGCACAGCACTGCACTGCTTCACAAAATCAAGTCCTACAACAGACTTGAGAGGGGAAACGACTTCCTTTTGGAATGCTCACCAGCACTGGGTCGCTTACGTGGCAGAAGAAATTAGTCAAATTCTTAGGTCTTTTACTACTACCTCTTTTGTCATTCTTGGAGAATGACTCTTTTCCTCCTGCTTTTCTTCTGAAACAGATTCAAGTAGACCAGGACATAATATTCAGGGTTCTGTGTGACTTCTCTAGGGCTCTGGAAAAAAGAAAGTTCAAGATATTAACTTCAAACACATATAATTTCTATACATGTTTGTATATATTTCTACAATTAACAAAAGGGTCAGTAAACATAGAATACTCCTGTGCATATTTAACTGGCAAAGATACAAACATTTCCTGATCCAAGGTGATGTGAGGACACACATGTGACTCTTTAAAAGGACATAGGTAAGGGCGCCTGACTTTGGATCATGTCATGATCTCACAGTTCATGAGTTTGACCCTCAGATCAGTCTCTCTGTTATCAGAACAGAGCCAGCTTCAGATCCTCCGTCCCCCTCTCTCTGTGCTCCTCCCCCACTCTCTCTCAAAAAAAAAAATTTTTTTTAATTGTTTAAAAATAAATGAACAGGTAGTTCTATGGGGAAAAAAATGTTTTGCAGAATCACTTAAGACTACAAGTGAAAAAATGTTAAAGAATTCCAAATGATCTACATGTATTTTATTTATAAGCCCTTGAGCTTTGTTTCCTGTGGATATTAGCTTGCTAGATAGACATTGGGTGGCATTCATGTGTCATGGAGAAGACACACAGAGGGCCTTTCAAGGGCTATCAGATTTCTAGTACATAAACTGAAAGAATGTGGGCCTCCCTTCAAGGCATGTAGTTATGAGCAAACGACCTAGGATTTTATCTTGGTGCCACCTCTCATTCTCTGCGTAATCTTAAGTAACTCTTCACAAGAAACTGCAATGTTTTAAACTTGCCAACATGCTCAGTATCCACTATCTGTGGTAAAAGACATAGATAGAACAGCTCAGGCAAGAGTGCCCGGGCTTAAGATTCTGTACGATGGTGACTTTGAAATCAGATCATGCCCTGCCATTTTGATATGATAGATGGCTTCTGCACCCATTTGAGGAAAAACTTTTGTAGAAAAATCAGTTGGAAGGCAAGATTTCTCCCAGCAGTTTTGACCTAAGCAGTTCAATAAAGGTTGAATAACACTTTTCTCATAGAAAGTGCCACATCTCTTCTGCTTGGAGCTCTGAGGAAACTGGGTTAGAAGTAAGGCCCACCACCCAACTACTCTGTGTCAGGGAGACATAGTACAATTATTATACAAAGCAACAATTTGAATTTGTTTTTGGAAACAAATCTTTTTTGTATTGCTGTTACAACTAATCAGTGATTTCACCATCAAAATTATTGAGCACTTCTGGTATTTGATATAGTACTAAGCTTAAAATAAGAGAAAGTGATGTGATCCCACCAAGAACACCGTATTTTATTAACACCATCATTGTTATCATGGAAAGGAGATCCCATTTATTTTATTTTATTATTTTTTTTTATTTTTGAGAGACAGAGAGAGACAGCATGAGCAGGGGAGGGTCAGACAGAGAGGGAGGTACAGAATCTGAAGCAGGCTCCAGGCTCTGAGCTAGCTGTCAGCACAGAGTTCGACGCTGGGCTCGAACCCATTAACCATAAGATCATCACCTGAGCTGAAGCTGGACACACAATCAACTGAGCCACCCAGGTGCCCCAAGGAGACCCCATTTAATGGTTAGGTTATTATGAAGTGAAGTGAAAGAATTCAAAGTAATTATACAGATCATGTGGGTGAAAGAAAAAACACTTTGTTACAAAATAGCTAGAAGATTCAGAAGAAAAAGTGAAGTTTGAAGTAGGCATTTCCTATGGCTATGTAAATTTTTTAATGTTTTCCATGTACTTTGACTGACTCAAACAAAAGAAATCTGCTACTCAAACATTTCAAAAAGGGAGGTGGTTGTCTATTCATATCTGCCCCCAAGCGAGGTTTTTTGTTACTGAGAAGCACATAGTCATTGAGCTAACTAACGAGAAATACAAGGTTTTTTTTTTTTTTTCAATCCCAAATTTAACTTCATTGTAGTATATATGTGGAAGGGACAAATTTATGACCTCAGTTGGGTTTTAATAGAATATTATAGAATAGGGGAAATTTTCCCCAGGAAATTTTATTTTATTTCACTTTCTGTTTTAGTAACAAAGAGCTATATTCATGAAAGAAAATAAAAGGGATTTTTTTAAACCTATCAATCTACTATCTGATTGTTGTAGTCTTAAGGGAAGTTAACTGTGATCTGATCCGATCAGGAATGAACAAAGAGAAACCGCCTCTCATTCATCATACCTTCCTCCAGAGCACACAGTTAACTGGTGAAAAAAATAGCATTTTCTCTGACATTAAACAAGATCACAAGAAAAATAGACCCTAATTTGTAAAAAATAACACCATCATTGCAGAATACCCCTTTATCCCAAGACTATAAGTTTGCTTTCCTTTTGTGAGTAATGAATAAGGGGTTTTGATCCAAAATAAGCTTTTTTTGTTGTGTTATGGACCCAACAGAGGCAAACCTTACTTAACTAACTAGATTTGTCTTACCACCTGAGAGGATTTTTTGTCTGCTGACATTCAGTTGGTTGCAGGAATTAATTCATCCTTCCTCTCCTCTTTATTTCTCCATGAACTTTGAACACACACACACACACACACACACACACACACACACACACACACACACACATTTAGTTCCCCCTCTTCATTTCTTTATTTCCGAACTGTCACCGTTTTTCCTAACCCTAACTCTAACCAGGTCCAGAAATTTGGTGTCATTTTTGACTGACCATCATGTTCCCCTGCCCATCCAAAAGTTTTGTTTTCAGGAGATGATGGGAGGCAAAGAGAAGATAAAAAGAAAGCCCAATGTAAAGATAGGGAAAAATAGGAAGCAAATGTAATAGTATTGTTCACTTTCATCACCAATTGATAATCAAAATGTGTGACTTAAAGAAATTGTAAATGTCAATATCTTCTAGGATTTTCATCCCATTCTGCCAACTTTTTGTAAAACTTGAGTTCTGGTCCTGAGTGTTTAAGTCTTCAGTATAACAAACCCTTGGTTTTACTAGCTATTTAAGTATATGGGACCTATTGACATTTTTGAAACCCACAAAACAATTCAGTCACCCAAAATATGTCACTGGGCATTCAGTGCAATTAACTGAGTTGGCCGTAAGTCATGAAGACATCATCAGTAAATAGCAATCCTAGTGTTTACAAGATTCTATAGCGGTGCAAGTGTTTATTTCATAAATGAGAAAAAGCCTGGGTACAAAGATAAGCTGACCCCCTTTGCTTCAGGAGCTGGAAAAGGTATTGTACAATCCTTTTTCCCAGAAAACCTAAGACTTACTTAATGAACAAAAGACAATTATTTTGCAAATGCCCCATTCTAGTGGAATTTACCTTGGGCTTGAATAGATTGTATTATAAGATTATTGTCCAATAGGGACTTTTTAAAACGAATTTGAACACATCATATATATATATTTTTTTTGCTTTGTACTTTCCAAAAGAATACAGCAGTGACAGCAAGCTAGGACTAAAATAAATGCAACCCAATAGCATCTTTCAAGTCAGGACTCCAGGTCCTGCTGGAAGAACATTCTAGCTGAGGTCAGGAGACCAAGACCACGGTTCTAGTCTTAAACCTACTGTTAACTAGCTGTGTAACCTTAGGGAAGGAAGGCAATTTCCCTCTCTGGCTTCAATTTATAATTGGAAAAATGAAATGTTTTGATAAAGTAAAGTCAAACAGCCCTCTGCCTTTGACATTCTGCAGAGCACTAATGAGCTTCTGTTATATGCAATAAAATCATCTAACGTGTAATTCCCTCTCCCCACAGAACAAATAGTTTTGACTACTTTTGCAAAGGGGTCATTGGCACTGAAGATTTGTTGCTTTTTTAAAAATAAAATACCAATAATCTGAGGCGTATACACAATTGTTTGAAAAACCTAGCACATGAGAGAGAGCTCACGAGACATAAAAGAAAAAAGGGAAGAATGTAGTGCTTAAGTGAAGTTTTTAATAGAAATTTAAAATAACACTCTAAACCAACATTTTCTTCCTTCCCTTGCAGTTTTCTGAGATGGCAAAAACTCCCATATCAGCCTTTCACCCTTGGAAATCCCCATCAACACATTATAAACTGCAGCTTTGTGTTTAACTTTAATAGATTATGCACTGTCTTTAGGGAAAAAAAATCAATTCTCTCTTTCTAGTGGACTCCTCTTGTTTTACAGCGTCTCATTTTATAATATCTCACAGTATTTTAGACTCAACATTTATGAGGTACTGAAATTACAATAAGAAAAAGAGAATTGAAAAGATCACTTTGAAAATCTATCCTTCCATACATCCATCCATGCATCCAATGATCCATTCATTATTTTAATGAGCATCTATTGAGCATCTAATAATATACATAACATGTTGTGATAGGTGTTGTAGGGACAGAGAGAAAATTTGTAGTCTATAGGACAGAATGACATGATGTACTTATAAGTAGGATCATCTTATATGTTACCTATGGTGTTTGAGACACAGGAAGAGTATAATATAGAAAATACTATATAATTAGTGAGTATATTGGACAATTTGAGAGTCTCTTACATGGAGTAGCTGGCCCTGGGGGACACTGTAAAAAGAAAAGAGATTGTCCTTCTCAGTAATGAGTAGAAGAACATAGTGTGGGTGCTGAGACTTCCTTTTGCTGGTTTTGCCATCAGCTGATTCAACAATGATTGGATAAACATTTTCCACATTTCCTCTCATCAACCTTTTCTCTCAATTTGTAAATAATTAGCCACTAAATGATCTTAGGAAATGAAAAGCAGAAACATCCAGGGTTAATGTCCAATTGCAAGAAAATGACACTGAAGCGTTCTAAAATACCAGAAACATTTATGTATTTTGGAAACAGCAAACAAAACACATTGCCATCCCTTATTTACATCTTCATGGGATCCTCAAATTGCTATTAAAAATCATGTTTCTTTCTTTGTACTTCCTGTAATCACTCACCTCGGTCTTGGTTCCGATGACGTTTCCAGTATAATAAGATTGAGATTAAGACCAGGAGAATGACCAGGGAAACAATACTTAACAATAGTGGAACTGAAAACCAAAAGCCTAGAGATGTTGAGGGGGGAAAAAGGAGAAACAAAGTCATAAGAAGAAGCTGTTGAGGCAAAAAGGAATAAAGCAGTAATTGTGATGAATTTTTCCTAGAACTGGGCTTAAAATGAAAACTATTCCTAAATATATACCTTGTGAGGTATACATTCATGGCTTCATATTATTTCAATAGCATTTAGTTAATAATAATCTAACCACACGGTCTATGTGGTTACTCTCTCTTAAGAACTTTGAAGATGTAATTTCATTTAGTTCTCACACAGCACAAGAGTTAGTTGTTATTATTATCACTCACATACACAAACAACAACAATAGAACAAAAAGCTGAGAGAAGTTAAGTAAGCCCAGAATCAGAGTAGTAAGCAGTAGAACCAAGGCTTGATCAGAGCTCAGTTTCCCTCAAAAGCACATATTCTTTGCCTTATGGTCCATTACAGTCATACATTTATTGAGGAAGCTTTCGAAAATACAGAGAAATAAAAAGGGAAAAAAAATCATGCATCTCATGATTCCGACCCAGTAGTAACTCATCTCAATGCTGTTACTGTATTTCTTCTAATCTGCCTCTTTGTTGTTAAAGCTCTTTCCAACAGCCAATAAATGCAGTTTCTCAGCATACTGTGCAATACTAACCCTCCTGATTTGGGAGCTTCCAGCGTCTTCCCCATACCTCCGTTAAAAGGAGTTGTCACAACATAATTGAATCGAGCACCTTCACACAGAAATGTGTCTAAATTCCATAGTTTCCACATTTGATACGTGCTTAAAGTGTGGAAGACTTTTAGTAAGTGTTTACAGAATAAACAAACATCATGAAGATGATATACACACATTATAAATGATAGAAGTCGATTTTGGCATGCTTGGGAAAGAAGACCTGTTTCTTCTCAGGTTCTTGTTTTTCAGGAAAATTGACCCTTTGCCTTGGCTGAAAATGAGGACCTCTTCACGAATATCCAAATCTAACACTGAAAATCTCTTGACCAAATTTACCTAAATGTCGGCTTTTGATTAGTCTGCTTTTTACAAGGACCCCAAAAATGACTACAGGAAATGTTGCTGAGAGGCCACCATGCCAATAAGACATACATAGGAAAAAGCTTTTCCAAGCTCTATTGCTTAAAATCCTCCCTGAAAAAAACAAAAAACAAAAAACAAAACCATCAATACCTTTTTAGGATGCTCATTACAGAGAGCCTCATCCAGAGCTAGTGCTTCAGAACAACATGGAGAAAGAAAACGGACTATTCCCAAACTGTCTTGCTGCTAAAATAGCCGCTCCCTTTATTCTCCTACCCATGACCCTTACTTCTTGTATCCATGAGACCCAGAGACAGCAATTTAGAGAAAAACACAAGAGAGGAAAAGGGGTTTTGAACAGGAGGTAGTTTGTTTCAAAGAGTGAGGAAAACATCTTCAGGTTGACCCCTTTCTTAAAACCCTCTGTTGCCCCTTTTCCACAGTGTAGATGATCAAAGCCATCATTGGAGATGTCACTTTTTCTGGGAAATCTCCCTGATCCCTCCAGACTGAGCTCATGTCCCTCCTCCCTGTCCTCAGTCCTCCCAGGGTGCACCGTAGCTTTCTCATTGAAGTATTTAACACTCAGTTTTATAATTGCCCATTCTGTATCCCAGTAGACTAGAAGCTCTCTGAGCAAAGGGACTGAGCCTTGCTGGCTGTCACATTTCAACAGTCTCAGAGCCTGGCACAGAACGGATACTCGGTAAATGTTAGCAGCTCGGAAAAATGAATGAATGGATGGATCTCCGCAAAACCATTTTGAATGTGGGCAACAAACCACATTTACCAAAGTAAAACCCTGTTTTTCTTTCCCTATGTATGCCATTCTCTCCTTTATTAGCTCCTTTGCTAAGAAACCAAGAGGCTCAGAGAACATTCACTGCCTTCCAGGCGTGTGTACGCAGAGGCGATGACAGCCATCTTTGCCCACCTTCTCTTACCTTTGTCCAAAGTTTGCCTGACGCTGGTCACAGTCCCCAGGTGCAGCACCTGGCAGATCACCTCCTTCCCCACTTGGCTCTTGGGGTCTTGGACCTGGAGGACACTTGTGACAGACGTGGTCCCATTGGGGTGGGAGAGAATCTCAGTACTGTTTTCAATCCCTGACCCAGAGACCTTCCAGGAGATCACAGGGGCTGGGCGGGCATTGGCAGAGCAAGTGATATTTACGTGGTCTTCGAAAAATTTATAGCGAAGGAACACTGTGGGCTGTACTGGGACAAAAAACAAGTGATGGTGTGCCATCAGTTAAGCATCACATTCTCCTCAGTGGATGAAGGAAGATCTTTACAGAAAGACATTGGGGGCTCAAGAGACAAAATGGCACATCCAACCCAAACCAGAGCTTCTCAGTTCTTCCTGTGGCTAATTCTCTGGCTGGCAGGATGGAAACTGGCCTAGTAGAGCCCTGTAACAAGAAAAATCCTCTCTGCAGTTTCTCTGCAGGGGAATTAGTTGAATGGATAAAGGGGATCTTCTCTCCCATACAGTCCAGAGCCTAATTATTCTGTTCTCCTTTTCCATGGGCAATGCGGGGTCTCTGCCTTCTTCTGGGTATCCCTCTCTTAGGCTGACAATAGTCACCAATCTGCATTTCCATACAGGTAGCTTGCACTTCTCAGAAGTACCAGAGCGGTTTCAGAACAGAGAGCCTGTAGAGGGGCTGATGCTTAGAAATGGTCTTTCTCTGCTTAGAGCTGGACCAGGGAATGAGATGCATGGAGGAGACTTGGAAAGTCCCTACTCGGGATATCCATAGAAAATGTAAATTAGAAATTCACTGCCTGTAACCAGAAAATCACAGAATGACAGTTGGAAAGACCTTAGAGATCACCTTACAGAGTTAAGAGAAAATAACTAGCTATGAGAAAAGGATATTATTTTAGTCCAATTGTAACCCTGTTCCCTTCCAAAAGTCCCTTGCCTGATGAATTCATTGTCATTGTATATTTTTCAGTGTGCAGTTTGTCTCTGCTGGGCAAATACAGTTTTGCTTTCCTGTGGTTACTTTGGAACCCTCAAGATAAAGAAAGAGCAGTAACGAAATGAAAGCCTGGTCTTTGTTTAGAAGTTCAAGAGGTAGGAGGGCAGCAGTGGGTTGGAGTAAACGGGGCGGGCCAAAGGGCTGTGGCTTTTTCCAAGGAGTGCCCAGATACAAGGGGCAGTAGGGGAAGACAGATAAAAGCGAGGGAAGATGAGTAGGGTTGACATGGTGAGACTGGGTGGCAGGGTGTTCTGGTATATCCAAGGTTATAAAGTGTAGCTGGAAAGGGTCAGAATAGAAAAGAATGGGGTTCCTACCCAGAAGACTCAGGGGAGTGTGGTTTTCAGACAAAAAATAATAAAAAAGATTAAAGGTAAAGGTTGGGCAGAAGAAGGGAGAAAGATAAAGGAGAAGGAGGAGGAGGAGGGGGAGAACAGGATGAAGAGGGCAAGGAGGAGGAGGAAGCAGAGGAGGAGGAAGAGGAGGTAGAGGAAGAGGAAGACTGGTGGAGGATAGGGGGAGAAGCAAAAGAAGAAAAAGTAACAGAAATGAAAATATGACACAAAAAAGAAAAAAAAGAAAAGTGATAAGGAAGGGGGAAGAAAGGAAGGAAGGGAGGGAGGGAGTGAGAGAGGGAAAGAGGGGGAGAAGGAAGGAAAGAAGGAAGAAGGATTGGAGGGAGGGGAGAGAGGAAAAAAGAGAAAAAAAGAGATAAAAAACAAAAGAAATAGAATCAAGAAGAAAATCTGACATAAGATTCTGCAGAGAGGATTTACTATAGGCAAAAATAAGTGAAATAACCTTTTTCTCTCTTTTTTTTTTTGGTGTTGCCATATGTCCCTTGCACTCTTGTCAACTGAGCATCGTCTTACCCCATGTCCAATATTCTTAGTGTGTTCAAACTCTCACTTTAACATTCCTGATAACTCTTTCTAAATTTGTCTTTTCTCTTCCAAAATCACCACCAACTGTGCTATGCTCCAAAGTCATGCCTTATTCCCACTTAATTATTGATCTCAACTATGAGGAAGTTAAAAGGAAAGGAATTTTGTCAAACTAACCCTCTTGGATTGAAAAAGAATGCTTATTATCCAGTTAAATCTCTAGCTGGCCTCAGGTATGAAGGGCCTCTGTGGTATGTCCCCTTATCAATCCCGAGAGAACTGTATTAAAATGAAATGAGAGGTGCCGCCATAACCGGCTTCAGGTTATCCCAGTCTGGCTCTGTCCTTAGATCCAGAAATGTTTAAGCTGTTAGGGACTTTACAGATGATCTATTTTATACTTATTGTGCAGATAAATAAACTCTGCTTCAGAGAGTGGACGCGATTCTTCCAGGGGCACATGATTGCTAATGGCAAAGCCAGGTCAAAATCATATCACTATTTATGGAGATAAGTTATACCCATTATCCTCACCATGGTCCTTAATTTACCCTTGCTGACAACACAATTCCTCAGAGCCAAGATAACTCCAGGCGGAGTTTCAATGTAGCCCCATGAACTCTCCAAATGACCATAATTACAGTTGTAGTAGACATGAAAGGCTAAGTATCTTCTCATAAACCTTTCTGGGACTAGGATCCTGAAAAATTGGGCACCACCACCACCTTTCAAACATTTTTGAAAATAACATTTCTAGGTAGAGACAATGTATTCTCAGAGATTCTCACCAGAGAGGGTGAGGCAGGCTTTTCCTGAGATCTTCCCGGAACCAAAAGTATTGAAGAGGCACTTGTAACACCCTTCATCCTCTAGCGTGGTATTCCAGAATGTAATGGTTGAGTTCCTGAGTTCCAGCTGGGTGATGTTTATCTTGTCCTTGTAGGCAGGCTGGACTACAACCCCCTGGTTCTTGCTGAAGGTGACCATGTTTTCCAGGCTCACAGCCTTCATTTTCTGCCATGTCACAATTAAGACTTCCTCAGAATTCTGCAGAGAGCATCTTAAGGAAGCAGGTGTGTTTAGAAGCTCTTCTTCATCTTGGGTCACCACTTTTACCATAGGATCATAAAAGAACATTTATATTTTAAAATATAAGACATACAAGTACACATTTTTCTGATTGAAAAATGCATGTTCAAAGTTAAATATAGAAAACATAGGGGGAAATGTTGGAGGGAGGGTTTAAGATGGCAGAGAAGAAGGGGGACCTGGATTTTCCTCATCCCTCAAACATAACTGTATTGAGGTCAGACTTCTTGGAACACCCAGGAAGTAGCTCTGTGGGGCAGTAGAAGGATCTCCACAGCTAGAGGGAGGCAGCCTGGCAGGACTGAGGTGCATGTATGTGAGTTGTGGGCGATAAAACAGTGGTGCTGTGGAGGAGAGGGAACTCCCTTTCTGTGGAGAGACAAAAGGGAGAGAAAGAGAGAGAGATTGTAAAAGCACAGCACTGAGTTAGCAAAAGAGGAAAACCTCTCTGGACCATGGACTAGGGAGCGAAAAGTACTGAATGTGCCTGTTCTATTTTGCAAACAGTCTTTGGAGCTGAAACTCTCAGGTTCTGAAAAGAGCTGTGGCACGAGCAGAGCTGGTCCCAGAGTGCATAGCAGGACACAGTGGTCTTTGGGGGCACACTGGAAGAGAAGAGTCCCCTTCCTGGAGTACTTTAGAAAGAGAGTTTATTGCCTCCCCAAGGACCAAAGACCCTCCAGGTGCGACCCGAAAGTCTTTCATCAGTTGGGTGAAAAGACTACTCTGGAGTAGGAGAGTGAGTGGATTGGTGCCATGCCAGTCCTTTAAGACTAGGTTTTGAATCTCAACTGAGTGTCAAGGAGAAGGCACAGAAGAATTGTGGTGCAGAGCAAGCTGACCGCTCTCGCTATTCTGTGAGGGCTGCCTGAACAGCATGGGTTGTGATCCTTAGTCTGGAGAGGAGATTGGCATGACGCCATTTTCCCCCCTGACAACATTTCAGTGGGACTTCAGAGAGCAGCACAGTGGCCCCCAGTGGAGGCAGCACGCGCTTACACCAACCCCTCTTCTCCATGCCTGGCAACTGCTTATTTACTGAAACAAAACTGACCCGACACAGCCGGTCTTGCCTCCAGACCACAGCCACCGCCCACGCACACAAACAGACAATTCCTTTCTTTTTTTTTTTTTCCTCTCTACTTTTTCCTCCCTTTTCTTTTTTTCTTTTGGAATCAGGTCCATATTTTCTGATTTGTTTTTTTGTCATTTCTTATTACATATTTTTTAATGTTTCGATCTGCTTTTTTAATCATTTTCTTTTTCCTTCCTTTATTTTTTCTTCTCTCTCTCTCTTTTTCCCCTAATTTCTTTTCCTGTCTTTTTCCTTGGAATCATAGTTTTCTGTTTAGTTTTCTTTTGTCCCCTTTTTTCTCTTTTTATGAGATCGGGTTCTCCTTGCCCCTTTATCCCCCAGGACTACTTCAATAAACAAATCAAAGCGCACCTTGCTAAAGGTGCAAACACTCCACCACTGTGAGCAAGGAGGAGCTTGCAGAGGACTGACGCAAGAGCAGAGTGCATGCAATAAATACCAGGAACACTTCCCAGAGTGCCAGGCCTTCAACAGTGTAGGACCTTTTTTTAATATAGCATTATTCTCAGGTACAGGACACATAATATGCTTTTGAGACACACTAAAGACAGAAACTTAGCCAAAATGACAGGATGGAGGAATTCTCCCCCGCAAAAAAGATCAAGAGGAAATCACAGCTCCAAACAGAAGCTCCAACAGAAATAAACAATTTATCTTGCTCCAAATAGTTATAAACAATATAAATATATTTAGAACACAGTCACAAGCCTAATAGCTGGGCTCAAAAAAAAAAAAGAAAAAAAGAAGACACCAGAGAAACCCTTGCTTGCATCAGAGATCAAAGACCTGAGACCTAGTCAGGATGAATTTTTAAAAATGCTATAGATGAGATGCAAAATAAACTAGATATGGTGACAGTGAGGACTGAAGAGGCAGAGGAGAGAATAGGTGAAATAGAAGATAAAATGATGGAAAAGAATGAAGCTGAAAAAGAGACAGAAAGGAAATTACTAAACCATGAGGGGAGAATTCGAGAACTAGGTGATTCTATGAAATGAAACAATATCCATATCATAGAGTCCCAGAAGAAGAAGACCAAGAAAAGGGAGCAAAGGCTATTTAAACAAATTATAGCTGAGAACTTCCCTAATCTGGGGAAGGATACAGGTATGCAAGTCCAAGAGGCACAGAGGCCTCCCTTTAAAACCAACACAAACAGGTCAACACTATGATATATCATAAAGAAACTTGCAAAATACAGAGATAAAGAGAGAATTCTGAAAGCAGCTAGGAACAAAAGGTCCTTAATCTATAAGGTTAGCAGCAGACCTATCCACTGAAACTTGGCAGGCCAGAAGGGAATGCCAGGAAATATTCAATGTGCTGAATAAGAAAAATATGGAGCCAAGAATCCTTTATCCAGCGAGGCTGTCATTCAGAATAGAAGGAGAAATAAAGAGTTTCCCAGACAAACAAAATCTAAGTGAATTTGTGACCACTGAACCAGTCTAGCAAAAATTCTAAGGAAGAGTCTCTGAGTGGAAAGCAGTAAAGACTACTAAGGATCAGAGAACATCACCAGAAAACAAAATCTACAGATAACACAATGGAACTAAATTCATACCTTTCAATAAGCACTTTGGATGTAAATGAGCTAAATGTCCTAATAAAAAGACATAGGTATCATAATGGATAGAAAAAACAACAAGATACAGCTCTCTGCTGCCTACAACAGACTCATTTTAGACCTGAGAACATCTGCAGATTTAAAGTGAGAGGATGAAGGGGAGCCTGGATGTTCAGGTAGTTGAGTATCCAACTTCAGCTCAGGTCATGATCTCATGGTTTGTGAGTTCGAGTCCCATGTCAGAGTTTGTGCTGACAGTGCAGAGTTTGCTCTGATTCTCTATCTCCCTCTCTCTCTGCTCATCCCCTGCTTGCTGTATCTCTCAAAAATAAATAAACTTTTAAAAAAATAAAAAGAAAAATGAAAGTCAGGGGATGGAGAACCCTCTGTCATGCTAATGGATGCCAAAAGAAAGTACCATGCTTATAACAGACTAACCAGATTTTAAAACAAGAAATGAGGAAGGATGTTATATTAGAATTAAGGATTCTACCCATCAAGAAGAGCTAACAATTGTAAATATTTATGCCTCCAACTTGAGAGCACTCAAATATATAAATCAATTAATCACAAACATAAGCAAACTCATTGATAATAATACCATAATAGTAGGAGACTTTAATACTCCATTTACAACAAATGACAGATCACCCTAGCAGAAAATCAAAAGGAAACAAAGGTTCTGAAGGCACATTGGACCAGATGGACTTAACAGATATATTTAGAACATCTCATCCAAAAGCAGCAGAAGACACATTGTTCTAGAGGGCACGTGAAACATTCTCCAGAATAGACAACATATTAGGTCACAAATCAGTCCTCATCAGGTACAAAAAGACTGAGATAATACCATGCATATTTTTAGATCACAACATGAGATCAACTACAAAAGAAAACCTGAAATGCCCTCAAATACATGGTGGATAAAGAACATCCTACCAAAGAATGAATAGGTTAACCAGAAAATTAAGGAAAGGGTTAAAAAATACGTGGAAACAAATGAAAATGAAAACACAACAGTCCAAACCCTTTGGTATGCACTAAAGGCAGTCCCAAGAGGAAAATACATTGCAATTCAGGCCTATCTCAGGAAGCAAGAAAGCCAGGAAAGTCCCAAAATAAGCAAACTAACCTTACACCTAAAGGAGCTAGAAAAAGAGCACCAAATAATACCCAAAGCCAGCAAAAGAAGGGAAGTAATAAAGATTAGAGCAGGAATAAACACTATAGAATCAAAATATCCAGTAGAACAAATCAATGAAACTAAGAGGTGTTGTTTTGAAAGAATAAACAAAATTGATAAACCCCTAGCTAGACTTCTCAGAAAGAAAAGAGAGAGGTCCCAAATAGATAAAATCATGAATGAAAGAGGAGAGATCACAACCAACACCACAGAAATACAAACAATTATAAAATAATACTGTGAGAAATTACATGCCATAAAACTGGGATAAGTGGACAAATTCCCAGACACTCACACACTATGAAAACTGAAACAGGAAGAAATAGAAAATTTGAGCAGGCTCATAACCAGCAAAGAAATTGAATCAGTAATCAATATATCTGAACAAACAAAAGTCCATGGCCAGATAGCTTCCCAGGGTAATTCTACCAGACTATTGAAAGAAAAGTTAATACCTATTCTTCTCAAACTGTTCCAAAAAATAAAAATGGAAGAAAGGCTTCCAAACTCATTCTTGAAGCCAGCAATACCTTGATTCCAAAACCAAAGAGAGCACTAAAAAGAATTACAGGTCAATATCCTTGATGAAATTGGATGCAAACATTCTCAACAGGAGAGTAATCGAATTCAACAGTACAACAAAAGAATTATTTACCATGATCAAGTGGGATTCATTCCTAGGCTGTAGGGCTAGTTCAATATTCACGAATCAATCAACGTGATACACCACATTAATAAAAGATAGGATAAGATCCTTTCAATTGATGCAGAAAAAGCATTTGACAAAATACAGCATCCTTTCTTGATAAAAACCCTCAAGAAAGTTGGGATAGAAGGAACATAACATCGTAAAAGCCATATATGAAAGACCCATTGTTAATATCAACCTCAATGGGGAAAAACTGAGAGCTTTCTCTGTAAAATCAGGAATATGACAGAGATGTCCTCTCTCACCACTGTTGTTCAACAGAGCACTGGAAGTCCTAGCCTCAGCTATCAGATAACCAAAAGAAATAAAAGACAACCAAACTGGGAAGGTAGAAGTCAAATTTTCACTCTTAATAGATGATACATATATATGATACTCTATGTGGAAAACCCAAAGACTCCACCAAAAACCCAATAGAACTAATATATGAATTCAGCAAAATTGTAGGATATAAAAATCAATGTACAGAACTTGGTGTATTTCTATACACCAATAATGAAGGAAAAGACAGAGAAATCAAGGAATCAAACCCATTTACAATTGCACCAAAAACCACAGAATACCTAGAAATAAATCTAACCAAAGAGGAAAAAGATCTGTATGCTGAAAAACTTATGAAAATAATTGAAGAAGACACAAAGAAATGGAAAAACATTCCATGCTTATGGATTGGAAGAACAAATATTGTTAAAATGTTGATATTACTCAAAGCAATCTACAAAATTCAATACAATCGCTATCACAATAACTACAGTATGCTTCACAGAGCTTGAAGAGACAATCCTAAAATTTGTATGGAACCACAAAGGAGCCTGAATAGTCAAATTAATTTGAAAAATAAAACCAAAGATGGAGGCATCACAATTCTGGACTGTATTACAAAGGCGTAATCATCAAAACAGTATGGTATTGACACAAAAACAGACACATAGATCAACAGAATAGGATAGAGAACTCCAAATTAACCCACAAATATATGGCCAGCTAATCTTTGACAAAGTAGGAAAGAGTATCCAATGGATAAAAGACATCTCTTTAGCAAATGTGCTGGAAAACTGGACAGTGACATATTGAAGAATGAAACTGGACCACTTTCTTATACCATACACACAAATAAATTCAAAATGGATGAAAGACCTAAATGTGAGGCAGGAAATCATCAAAATCTTATAGGCTAAAACAGGCAGCAACGTTTTTGACCTCAGCCACAGCAACTTCTTACTAGACATGACTCTGGAGACAAAGGAAATAAAAGCAAAAAAGAATTATTAAGATAAAAAGCTTCTCCACAGTGAAGGAAGCAATCAACAAAACTAAAAGGCAACCAGCAGAAGGGGAGAAGATACTTGCAAATGACATATCAGATAAAGGATTAGTATCCAAAATCTATAAAGAACTTACCGAACTCAACACCCCCCCCCCAAAAACACAAATAATCCAATGAAGAAATGGGCAGAAGACATGAATAGACATTTTCAAAAAAAACCAAAAACCATCTAGATGGCTAACTGACACATTAAAAGATGCTCAACATCACTCATTACCAGGGAAATACAAATTAAAACCACAATGAGATACCTTCTCACCACCCCCCCATAATGGCTAAAATTAACAACTCAGGAAGCAACAGATGTTGGTGAGGATGTGGAGAAAGGGGAATTCTTTTGCACTGCTAGTGGGAATGCAAACTGGTGCATCCATTCTGGAAAACAGTATGGTGGTTCCTCATAAAGTTAAAAATAGAACTACCCTACTACCCAGCAGTTGCACTACTAGGTCTTTATCCAAAGGACACAAAGATGTTGATTGGAAGAGGGGACATGCACCCCAATGTTTATAGCAGCTCTATAAGCAATAGCCAAATTATAGAAAGAACATGAATGTACATCGACTGATGAATAGATAAAGAAGATGATGTGGTTTTTATATACGATAGAATATTACGTGGCAATCAAAAATAATGAAATCTTGCCATTTGTAACACATGGTTGGAACTAGAGTGTATTATGCTAAGTGAAATAAGTCAGACAGAGAAAGAAAGATATCATGATTTCACTCGTATGTAGAATTTGAGAAGTGCAACAGATGAACATATTGGAAGGGAAGGAAAAATACAATTAAAACAAAGACAGAGGCAAACCACAAGAGACTCTTAAAAACAAACTGAAGGTTGCTGGAGGGGAGTGGAGTGGGGGGATGGCCTAATTGGCTGATAGGCATTACAGAGGGCACTTTTTGGGACAAGCACTGGGTGACATATGTAAGAGATGAATCACTGGGTTCTACTCCTGAAGCCAAGACTACACTCTATGTTAGCTCTCCTGAATTTAAACTAACTAACTAACTAATTAACTAATAAATTCCTCTATTAGTGAAAAAAAAGGAGAAAATAGAGAAAAATGCAAAGGAAATATTTATGTATATCCCTGATGCTGTTAGAAAAATATATATGTTCAAATATATCTATTCAATCTTAAAGAGTATCAGGGTCAGAAAAACAAGAAAGCAAACTCTCACTGAACAAATACTGTGGGAAGAGACCCTGTAAACTGAAAGTTAGAACGAGGTTGAGGATGAATGCTATCAGGTAGAATAGACTGTATTCATGTCTAGAGAGGCAGAAGCAGGAAAAGGGCCAATGGCAATCAGCAAAGTGATTAGTTTCAGTGAAGAAGATGCAGCAGCCCTATGCATTCCACACCCTCCCCCGCCCCCAAACACCTTACAGCAGAAGGGGCAGCAGAAGTAGCTTCGACCTCCAGGAAGCAGTGCTGAGTATAGGAACATAAGGTAGAGAAATAGTCAGGATAGTGCTTCAGGAGGCTGTCTCATAACAGATGGCTTTGACAGCAAGAATCCACACATTCCCACATTTTTACTTAATGCAGTGCAGCGCATGAGACATGACAATATTTTCTTCCCCCACAATGCTGACTACTCATATTGATATGTTAGACGATTTGATGGGAAACCTCAATATAATAACAAACAGGCAGATGTGTGAGAAAACTGACACAATGAAGGAAGACAAATAAGCTCTACAAACCCAGAACTCCTACCAAATGAATAAAGATATCACAAATCAATAAACACTTTGACACGAATAAATGTCATAGCTTAAGTGTAAAAAGAAGCCAGCATTGTAAATAGTAGAAATTAGAGTTGTAGAAAATGATACCTATAAAATCTTAACTTGGCTCACTTAGCAAAATGACATCGCTGAAGAGTAAATTCGTTAAGTAGGAACACCAGGTCATGGAATTCTTCCAGAATGTAGCACAAAGGGATGAAGATATGGAAAAAAGGTAAAGAAAAATTCAAAGACTTAGAATGTTTCAGCATTAGACCATCAAGACTTAAAAGGGAAAAGGAAGAATGGGAGACAAAAACACTGTAAAAAACAAAAAGTCATTTTTCAAAATGATAAAAGGAGCAATCGAAAACAAGACATATTAATTATAACAACATAAGTGAAACATACAAAAGCTAATATATGTTATATATGTATATGCATATAGGTATGTATTTATAAACCTCTATCCAAAGAGAACATACAAGGGTGCCTGGATAGCTCAGTAGGTTGAGCATCCGACTTCGGCTCAGGTCATGATCTCATGGTTTGTGAGTCTGAGCCCCACATCAGGCTTGCTGCTGTCAGTGCAGAGCCAGCTTCAGATCCTCTGTCCCCCTCTCCCCACCTCTCCCTCACTTGTGTGCACTCTTTCTCTCAAAAATAAATATTTCGGAAAAAACAAAGAGAACATACAACTTCTACGAACATTCCCCAAAATTGAACTTGAAAAAGAATAGAAAATAAGCTGCTACCTATGATCTTAACCACTGTACACAATGCAGTAAAACAGAAAATTTACATCCTTCTTTTAACTCTAGTTACACCAGAAATCATAGAAAGAATAATCAATTACTATGAGTGACAAGGAGAATGTAATGTATTAAAATTTAAAGAAATTGATAAAGCAGTTTTCAGAAGGAAATATTTAATCCTAACTTTATGAGGAAACAAGACATTGAAAAATGAATGCAAAATATATCCAAAAACCCATACCACCTCCAAAAATAAAAGGAGTGAATTAATATAGATAAAAGCCCAATTAATGAAATGATACACCAAATGTAGACTTAATAAAAAACACCAAAATTTGGTTTTTTAAAAGATTAATAACATAGGGAAAACATTGGCTAGAGTGATTAGAAAAAAAGAAGCTCAAACTAATAAACAATATCCTCTCAATGAGCCTCCAGCAATGTCAGGGATGAGAAGGTAAAGCATATGCAACAGACACAAACTGGAGCCTGTGGGAGTTGAAGAAGTGTAGTTTTAGGGAGGCTTATTCTTGGTAGATGTGACAAGTTCTGAAAGCAATACCTCTTGTTGGGATTGGGGTTTTCTGGAAGCTCCTTGAGATTTCACAGAGCAGAGATCCGAAGAAACTGCTGCTTTTAGAATGGAGAGTAGAAAAGGAATCAACGCTAGAGTTTTAACTTCTTAGGTGATATTTCTCTTTAGACTATGGAAGAAGTAATTTGGTGGAAAGTTTACGATTCTTTGATGCTTCTACAGAATTCCATTTAGATTCCCCCAGTCAGTTGGTGAAGCCTGTGCTGTGGATGGTGTGAAACGTCCCCTGCCCCCACCTGTAAAGGCTGACGTAAGACAAGTAAGACAACATCACGTGGTGGAAGGTGATAAAAGGCCAGTGACAAAGTGAGGCACGATTTTCTATGGAACAGAGCCGCCGGGTCCAGCACAATCAGGAAATTCAGCAGGTAAGTGGACAGCACATGACTGTTTTACATAACAGACTGTGAACCTAGGGAACCTCAGTATTTCATTATTTTCCAAAGTTTCCTATAAAAAGGAGCACAACCAATCAAAAGGTTACCTTCTATAAAGGGTATATGAATTCATACTCCCCAAGCATTTCCCTGTCTTTACAAACCTAGGGAATTATGTTTAAATGTTACTTAAAAGTTACTCGATTTGATAGGCAAAAACCATCTTAACTTAGAAAGAATTTTTTTTCTGTCTGGTATCATCTATGGAAACAGTTTCTAAGTATTCAGTCTTTTTCCACTTTGAAAACAAAAATATAGAAAGCAGAAAGAGCCGCTCCCATTCCTCCAAGCAAATTACATGTTTAAATAATTCACGCAGACAAATGAATTGACGCAGGCCAAACAGTGGCCAAATGTTTCCAACCCAGAAATTTTGTTTCCCAGACTCCACGCAGGGGGATTGGGTGTGTTTTTACCTTGCGCTGCCCTGCAGAGCCTCACGGCTGCGAGGAGCCACATCAGTCTGTAGGCAGACAGGTGACACAAGGACCAGCGGAACACCTGAAGACAAAGCAAAACACAGAAATGGACATTTGGATGGGGACAGAAAGCTCAGGAAGCTCCCACCTCATCGCGGCCTCAGGAAATGCTGATGCTGAAGTTTTAAACACCAGAGAACTTTGGTTTTGAGCATGCAGAACCAGGGACTATAAATGGAAGAAATGAAAGACTGTGCTCAGGATATGGGAAGGGAAAAGCAACCACATGGCTCCTCCATTTTGGCAAATCCCTAGCAATTTGAGGCCTTGCTCTCAAAGCCACTATTGTCAAGAGCAAGGTCTCAAAGATGTAGGATGGCCGGAGTTGGGGGGGGGAGGAAAGAAACTGCCATAAATACACACAGAAAACACAGAGATTACAATTGTGAGAGAGCATCTACTTCCCAAATACTCCACATCTGGTAACACTAAAAATGTAACTCAGGGGTCACCACCTTTCAGAAGGATGAGACTGCCTTGAAGTTTGCTGAAATAATTTTCCCTGCAAATTCTGCAAATTTTTTATGAATCGCACCTTTTCATAAACAATCATGTCTTTTTTTTCTTCATTGCTTAATGTGCTCGGGCAGAAATGCCTGGCATTTTTACACTGTGATATTTAGTTAAATGTTATTCTGGGTATCATTTTACTATAAAATGAGAGGGTGGGATGTAGACAGATTAACTTCTCTCTACAGTAGCCCCGCGGATCCATTCTACATGTGTGGGTTCATTGTAAGGGGTATAGTCAAGAAATGTAATTTTTCCTTACATTTTTCTATTATTGAGAAATGTGGGTTTCTCTGTATTTTTCTTTTTTTCCAGTCTTTTTTTTTTAACATTTATTTATTTTTGAAAGACAGAAAGAGACAGAGCATGAGCAGGGGAGTGGCAGGGAGAGAGGGTCACACAGAATCGAAAGCAGGCTCTGGGCTCGGAGCTGTCAGCACAGAGCCCGAAGCGGGGCTCGAACTCACGAACTGTGAGATCATAACCTGAGCCGAAGTCAGATGCTCAGGTGACTGAGCCACCCAGGCGCCCCATCTCTGTATTTTTCTTTAACTAAATTCCATTGTTATTTCACGTTGCCATTCATGCTAGGCGTAGAGACTTGATTTCAGTCAATGTCACATAGTCTCTGTCAATTCAGCCCCCTGCCACCTTAGCACTTCACAACTGTCCCAATCTCGGGCATTGTGTCTCTCCCTTCCTAGAGGCTCACACAATGCCAAACATGGGACAGGGCTGCTAATCCTTGGTTACAGCCGTCTATCCATGGTGCCATTCTCTAACATGGCCATGTTCCCCTGAAGACATCATGGTCATAGCAATTAAACAATTAAACCTTGTGCATACAATGTCTTCTCTTTTTTGTTCTCCTGATTCGTGCTCCTGGATTCTCCCTGTGTTCAGCAAAAGGACATTCTGAGAGCTCTCTGCCTAGACTCCCATCGATCTCTTGTCTTACCGCTCACTTGTCATGATGGGGAGGCTGGTCGCTTTCCACCGTTTCCCCCAGGAAAGCAAAGCACAGGTGTTTTGTGTTCTTGGATTTCAACACCTCCCTGTAAGTTCTATTTACCATCCTCCTGAACTCCCCACTCATGGGGACCAGGCACAGGGCAACCTTTTCAGAACACAAATTCGTTTCTGAATGTAGACTTCATTCAGTCCCTCTTTGCTCCCCTAGCCTAGAAAATATTTATTTCCACGAGGGTAGAGAAAGGTGGTTCCTCAATCACCCTGCGTTCTCCCATCTGGAATAACATATGTCCTGGATTTTTCAGCATATTTAGGCTTTTAAAACTCGAATGCTTAGGCTTTTGATATATCAACACCTTGGCTTCTGAAACCAAAAAGTCGTCTTTGGCATTCTAATTCCACACCATTTTTTTT
>NC_043704.1:58865357-58874136 GCF_006229205.1 Suricata suricatta | reverse complement strand
TGGGTTGCTATGAATATTAAGCATTTAAAGCACTTAATACAGTGCCTAAGATATAGTAAATGCCAAGATATGTTAGGTAACTAAACAAAATCCATTAATCAAATCATATATGAGGAGTACAAATATGAAAACTGGAGAAATCCACTTCTCCCCTTTGCCAAGAAGGCCAACGTTCACAGAGCCCTGGTCTTAACTGACAGCTTTGCCTGTCAGTCAACTGCTCCCACACATGCCTCTTGCCCTGAGCTTCTGGGTCCAAATCCTTATCCCACCACATGCAGTCACATGGACATGTAAAAATTAACCTCTCTGCTTGTTGTCTTATTTGTAAAATCACATAATTCCTTCCCTGAAGGTTGTGAAGATTAGCAGCGGTCAAGTGCAAGAGCAAACTAGCTGCAGGTCACCATACTCCTTTGTTAAGATACCGAAATGACTGGCTGTGTGGTCTTGCCAGGAGACTACGTATGAAAAAACTACCTTGTGGTATTACTTGTATTTGGATTTTATTTTTTTATTGATTGTTATTACTTCTTTTCATTATACCAGTGTAAATAAAAAGCCTCTCATTCAGTTGGTAAACAGATTCTGAATAAACAAAGGGTCTGGCTCTCTCGGATACCCTGGGGTTTAACCCTGATTTATCTGGTCCTTTATGGCTTCCAAGGCAAAGGGGCCGGAGGATGGAGAAGGAGGCTGGTGTATCCAAGGAGGGAGCGAGCTCTCCGGGAGAGAGTGAGCCCTGAATCCTGCAACCCCCCCCACCCCAACTTTGGGTGCCAAGACGGAGCCAAAACAGCACAGGCCATCCACTTCTTGGGACAGCGAACAATAGAATGTGCTTTGCTGCCTTCCAGCCCCGGCCAGTAAAGCCAGGCCGCCAGAGCGCGCCTCCTCGCCCGGTTCTCCTAAACCTCTCGGAAGAAGCGGCTCGGAGCACTCGCCTGGCAGCATCATTTTTCCAGGGCACCGGGGCAGGGACCCAGGCCGCCAGGAACTGCCTGTATACCTCCCTACCGAAGACAAAGCCCGCTCCTCCACGAGGTTAAGCGTCGCGGGGCAAAGACCGCAGCGCCGACCCCGACCCGGCGAGCCGCAGCCCGGTGCTCTCGGCCCTCCGCCACCCCGGGGCCAAGAGCGCGACATCGCCCACCCCGCGACCCCCTTCCCCCGCCCGGCCCGGCTCACCAGCCCTTCCATCGTCGCTCCGGGCCGCCCGCGATCGCCGGCTTCGGCGGGAAAGCCCGGGGGAATCTCGCTGAAGCAGGCCGTGAGCTGGAACCCACGGGCCAAGGAGGCGGGTCGGTCCCCGCCCCGACTGGGAGCCGAGGTGGCTCTCTGTGCGCAGGAGCCAGCCAGAAGGGGTTTCCAGTCTTGTGGGCAATTAAAATTCCCCGTTTTAAACATGGGGCATTTGTCGGAGGTGACAGTTGGGGAAACTGAGAAAGTGTTGGGAAAGAAAATTCACTCTTTCCATTTCCATTCAACAAGAACAGACAAAGGAAATGGGGTGTGTGTGTGGGGGGGGGGGAGACATCAATCGTTTGCGTTCTCACTCAGAAGCGTGGCAGTCTGCACTATTCAGCAGGTGTTAATCCACATAAAGAGGGGAAACTGAAAAAGAACAAAGGCTTTTTATTTGGGGTCTTGGGATTGCAATTCGGGGAGCACAGGTTTCAGAAAACCAAAAAAGTGTTGTTCTGGTAGGGAAAGCAGAGGGGGGTTATGAGAAAGAAGGAAGGGGTAATTATATGTCGTAGACAAAGAAGAGTAAAGGGGAAAACATGATAATTTGGTGCTGACTGGTTGAGCCACTTCTGAGCCATTTCTTGCAAAACTATTATTGCCGACTTTCACCAATAGATACTTTACAAACCAAATGTACGTTTATTTTTTATCCAGAATCAAATTATATATTCAAGCAATCAATTTATCCAGTATCAAATGATATATTCAAGCCACCAATTCTGTAATGCTCTCTTCTTTCATGATGTGACTTTTTTTTCTCCCGCTTGAATTGATGATGAGGAGTCTTCTTATTTTAACAAGTTTCTGAGTTCTTGGCTCTTAGGGATAGAGACAGAGGGAGAGAGGGAGAAATCATAAATTGTTCATCTTCCGAAGCCTTTGACAAGGTGCTAGGAAAAAGCTTTTACTTAAGGATCCATGGTGGCTGTAAATCTGAGGGCTGTAAATAATCACATAATGACTGGATTTTTCCAAACAGATACATGAACTACACATTTCGAAAGAACTAAACGACTCATGGGCTGCCAAAGGAGACAACTGATATATATAATGGTGACATTAAGAAGATCAAATTAAGAAAATCAAGGAGAAAATTCTAAAAACTTCAAAACTGAAGATAAACACATAAAGGAAAAAGGATCAAAGTGACATTAAATGTCATAAGGCAGTGCCAGATTCAAGAAGTCAATGAGATAATGTTCATATTAGAGAAAAATAACTTTTAAAAATTTTTGATAGTGAGAAAGAGAGAATGAGTAGGGAAGGGGCAGAGAGAGCAGGAGAGACAAAATCCCAAGCAGGCTCCATGCTGTCAGTGCTGAGCCCAATGTGGGGCTTGAACTCACGACTCTGAGATCATGACCTGAGCCAGTATCAAGAGTCGGACTGAGCCATCCAGGGGCCCCTAAGGAAGAATAACTTTGATTTCCACTTTGGATAAACATTGCTACATAGGTAAATTTTTTAAATCAAATGTATCATTTGTAGAGGTACTTGAAAATGTCACAAGTATACAACTTGAAGTGTCATAGAGTAAACATACATACCCAGAAGCAGATCAAAAACTGTATATTACCAGCTCTCCAGAGCTGTCACTACTACCCACCCTCTGTTCTACTTTTAACCTCCTGGAGGAAGCTTACTTGCTGGTGAACTTCATTAAATGTCATCAAAGACTGTGTCCTCATTTGTATCTGGGTTCTTTAACTCAACAGTAGGTTTGAAGAAGTTTTCCCTGCATATAGTTGGGGTTCATTCATTCTCTCTGCTATAGACTATCCATTCTGTAAATACTATATACCACATTTATTTCTCTATGCTACTGTTAATGGACATTTATTTCCAGATTAGGGTTATTTTTAATAGTGGTGCTATAAACGTTCTTATAAATGACTTTTTGTGAATGTACGTATACCATTCTGTTAGATTTGGGGGGGGCAGATATATCTTTTCCTATCACTTTATTTTTAATCTTTGTTTATTCTTTTTTTTTTCAAGTGTGCAGATATTTTGCTGGACCTAAATTTCTAAAATCTACTGAAAGACTCTGTTCTATATTCTGTAAGCAAAATGTTATAAAATTGTAGAATAAAAAAAGATTCTATAAAGTATTTAATTCTCATAAAATTTATTCCATCAAAACTCTCCTTGTGAACACTTTCAAAAGAAGTATTCTAGATAAAAGGAACATTAGGGGTGCCTGGGTGGCTCAGTTGGTTAAACCTCCGACTTCGGCTCAGGTCATGATCTCACGTTCGTTGGTTTGAGCCCCGCGTCGGGCTCTGTGCTGACGGCTCAGAACCTGGAGCCTGCTTCTGATGCTGTGTCTCCCTCTCTGTCTGCCCACCCCCCCATGCTCTTTCTCTCTCTGTATCTAAGCTAAATAAAACATTAAAAAAAATTTTTTTAGATAAAAGGAACGTGAACCCAGGAGGAAGTAACATAGAAAGATATATAGAAAAGATAAATAATTCATCAAAATTTATAAATGCCCTCTAAATGCAAATTCCCCCAACATGTATCCCTATATAAAAGAATTGAATAATTCAAACCTACATGGAAGGAAGAAAGGAGATCATGGGAGGTAGGTGAAAATTATGGCAAATTGTATATGTTTAAGAATTGATATTATAAAATAAATATAAGTATTTTCCTTAGTAAGTTAGGAGAGAACATCAGAAGACTAAGCATAAAATATAACTCAAAGTAACTAAAGAATATTTAACCCAATGACAGATAATATGGGAGACAAAAAATCACTGAAATGAAATATAAATTTAAGAATAAAATGGAAAAAATATCCTATTATATGTATCAGTAACTACAACATATACAACTAGATTAAAAACACAAAAGATAGAAACATAGGACACAAAAGAGTGAATGAGGGGAAAAAAATCCCTGCCATTATGAAGCATAAATATTGCTTTAAAAGTTCTTTGGAAAAGAAGAAACGTGCTTACATAAAATTAACATTTTGCAAAAAAGAGGAAAATGACATTTAAAATTCTTGGACAGGGGCATCGGGGTGACTTAGTCAGTGTCAGTTGAGTATTCAGCTCTTGATTTCAGCTTAGGTCATGATCCCAGGGTCATGGGATCAAGTCCTGTGTTGAGCTCTGCACTGAGAGTGGAGGGAGCCTGCTGATAAAACTAAACACAAAAATTAATTAGAAGGAACAGAATTGAATGAACATAAAAGGATTTTGGCTAGAAATTAATTGAACAAATCTGTGGCAAAAACTGCTAAGAAAACTCAAAATAAAAAGAAACAATATAGAATGAAAAATGAGAACTAGCACTAATATAACAAATAGAACAAGTAAGACAATATTATGAACATTCATATCAATTTGAAAACACAAAATGGACAAAATTCTGAAAGTGACAAGTTGGTCACAGAAATGTAATAACTGACACTTTCACAATATTAAGTCTTCCAATACAGGAATTTGAGATGTCATTCCATTTGCTGTGTCTTCTCTAATTTTCTTAATTAATATTTTTAATTAATTTATTTTTAGTAATCTCTACACCCAACGTGGGTCTTGAACTCATGATGAGATCAAGAGTCACATGCTCTTCTGACTGAGCCAGCCAGGCACTCCTCATTTTTGTTTTATAGTTATCAGTATTCCAGTCTTTCACTTCCTTTGTTAGTTTTATCCCTAAGTATTTTATTTCTTTTGGTGTTACTGTAAATGGCATTGTTCTTTCTGATTTCCTTTTCAGACAGTTCAGTGTGTGTATAGAAACACAACTAATTTTTATATGTTGATTTTTTATACTCTAACTTTAGTGAATTCATTTATTTGTTCTAAAGTTTTTTGTGGAGTCTGGGATTTTGTATATAGAAGATCATGGCATCTTCAAACAAGGACAGTTTTACTTCTTCTTCCTTACTGATTTCTATGCTTTTTTCCCCTTCTTGACTAATTACTCTGGCTAAGACTTTCAGTACCATGTTAAATAGAAGTGGCAAGAGTAAGAACTCATGCTTTGTTCCTGACCATAGGGGTCAAGGTTTCAGTGTTTCACTGCTGAGGGTGTCGTTAGCTATGGGTTTTTCATATATGACACTTATTATGTTGAGATACATTTCTTCTATTCCTAATTTGTTCAAAGTTTTTATCATGAAAGTATGTTGAATTTTTTTCAAATGCTTTTTCTACATGTATTGAGATGATCATGTGATTTTTATCCCTTATTGCATTAATATGATGTATCATATTAATTAATTTTCAGATGTTGAATTATCCTTGCATCCCACAGATAAATACCACTTGGTCGTGGTGCATGTGCCATTGAATATGCTGCTAGATTCAGTTTGTTAGTATTTTGTTGAAGATTTTTGCATCTATATTTGTAGGAATATTGGCTGGTAGTTTTGTTTTTGTTTCTGTTTTTTTGTGATGTCTTTGGCTTAGGTTTCAAGGTAATCTTGGTTTCAAAAAATGAGTTTGGAAGTGTTCCCTCCTCTTTAATTGTTTAAAGGAGTTTGAGAAGCATTGGCATCAACTCTTGTTTAAAATTTAAAAAAATATTTTCATTATTTTTGAGAGAGAGACACACACACAGAGCATGAGTGGGGGAGGCAGAGAGAGCGGGAGACACAGAATCTGAAACAGACTCCAGGCTCTGAGCTATCAGCACAGAGTCTGACACAGGGCTCAAACCCATGAACCATGAGATTATGACCTAAGCCAAAGTCGGATGCTTAACTGATTGAGCCACCCAGGCACCCCAACCCTTGTTTAAATGTCGATAGAATTCACTGGTGAAGCCATATGGTCTTGGCCTTTTCTCTATTGAAAATTTTTGGTTTCTTATTTACTCTCCATACTAGTTATAGGACCGTTCAGACTCTTCTACTTCTTAAGATTTAATCATGGTAGATTATGTGTTTCTAGGATTGTATCCAGTTCTTCTAGGTACCCAGGTTGTAAGTGTATAGTTTTTCATAGTGGACTTTTATGATCCTTTTTATTTATGTGGCATTAGTCTCTTCTTTCACTTCTGATTTTACTTATTTGAGACTTACCCTTTTTTTTCATAGTTTACCTAATGGTTTACCTATTTTGTTTACCCTTTTAAAAAACCAACTCTTTGTTTTGTTAAGTTTTCCTATTATTTTTCTTTTTTTGTAGTTGTTTCTATTTCATGTATTTCTGCTCTAATCTTTGTTACCTCCTTCTGGTAACTTTAAGATCAATTTTTTCTCCTTTTTCTGGTTCCTTAAGGAGTAGAGTTGTGTTTTTTATGCAATCCCTGTCAAAACTCCCATTGCATTATTTTGGCAGAAATTAAAAAAACACACAATTCTATAACTCATATGGGACATTAAAAAATCATAAATAGTTAAATCAATCTTGAGAAAGAAGAAGGAAGATGGAGGCATCATACTTCATAATTTCAGAATATAGATCAAAGCTACAGTAATCTTAACTGTGTGGAACGGGTATAATGACAGACGTAATGGCCTATGGAATAGATTAGAGGACTCAGAAATAAAATCCACACATATACAGTCCACTGATATTTATAGGACTGCCAAGAACACACATCTTATTCATCTCTTGAATAAATGTTGGGAAAAGTAGATACCCATATTCAAAAGCATGAAATTGGACCCTTCTTTTATACCATCAGAGAAATCAACTCAAAATAAAAACTTGGGTGCCTTGATGGCTCAGTGGTTAAGCATCTGACTTGAGCTCAGGTCATGATCTCACAGTTGGTGAGTTCCAGTCCCACATCAGGTGAGCTCAAGTCCCACTTTGGGTGAGCTCCAGCATTGTTTCAGGTAAAAGCACAAGACCTGGGCGAGCCACGCTTTCTCTCTCTCTCTCTCTCTCTCTCTCTCTCTCTCTCTCTCTCTCTCTCTCTCTCCTTCTCTCTCGCTCGCTCACTCCCTCTTTCTGGCCTCTTTCTCTCTCTCTCTAAAAAAATAAAAAATAAAAAGTATAAATAAAAAGTGTCTTGAAGAAAGAATAAATTTAAAAAATAGATTAAAGATTTACATATTAAACCTGAAACTATAAAATTCCTAGAAGAACACAGACAAAAAGTTTCATGAGTTTGGTCTTGGCAATTATTTCATGGATGTGACCACAAAAGTACAGGCAACAAATGGCACCTGGGTGGCTCAGTCAGTTAAGGATCTGACTTGGCTCAGCTCATGTCCTCATGGTCCATGAGTTCAAGCCCCACGTCAGGCTCTGTTCTGACAGCTGGAGCCTAGTGCCTGCTTCAGATTCTGTGTCTTCCTCTCTCTCTAACACTCCCCCACTTATGTCTGTCTGTCTGTCTGTCTGTCTCTGTCTCTCAAAAAAAAAAAAACCATTAAAAAAATTTTTTAAGTACCCAGGGCACCTGGGTGGCTCAGTCAGTTGAGTGTCTGGCTTTGGCTCCGGTCATGATCTCACGGTTCATGGGTTTGAGCCCTGAGCCTGCTTCAGATTCTGTATCTCCCTCTTTCTCTGACCCTCCTCTGCTCATGCTGTCTCTCTCTCTCTCAAAAATAAATAAAAAACATAAAAAAATTTTTTTTAAGTACAGGCAACAAAAGCAAAAGTAGACAAATGGGACTATATCAAGCTAAAAAAGCTACTGCACAGCAAAAAAAAAAAAAAAAAAAAAAAAGCAACAATTAACAGAATGAAAGGGCAGCAGTCAGAATGGGACAGAATGGATGAGTCTGACATTGAGGAGTCCTTAAGAGTCATAAGACCCATCACAAGAACACAGATGTTGGTTTTCTCTCTGTTATTAATGTATCTGAGACTGGGATGTATTTACATGTATTCCAGCTGTGGCTACAATTACTCAGATGCACTGGTGAGTAGTTCCAGGACCAGCAGTAACTTTGGGCTGCTCTCAAGATTTGTTCTCCACATGGATTTTGGGGGCCTTGACTCAACCCCAAAGTGTTTGTGGCCCTCCAGTCTCAAAAACAGTTCTTGCCTTGAGCCTCTGCACGTTCTCTCAATTTCAGTCATCATCTGGCCTAAAGAGTTTCTAAAATGAGTTTGCATTTTATTTAGGGCATGTTTCCAGGTGTGTTTTTAAATTAATCAGCATTAGTGATAAAAGATAACTTGGCCACTGGAAACAAATAGTTTCAAACCACTTGACTGATAATAGGTTACTCTCCAGAGCACATAAAGAACTGCAACTCAATAACCCAGCTTAAAAAAGAATAGGCGAAGGACTTGAAATTTCAATAGATATTTCTCCAAGAGGATATAAGGATGTGAAGAAGTGCTCAATCTCATTAGTCATCAGGGAAATGCAAATCAGTGCCTCAGGGAGCTATTACCTGACACATGCCAGGATGGCTGTTATCAAGAAAACAAGCCAGGCAAGTGGGTGAGATGGTGTAGGAGGAATGGAGTTCACCTCCATCTGAGACCCAGCGCAGAAGCACCCTTTTGAAAAGCACCTGGGCTATCCATGAAGGAGATTCATTGACTCACTGCAGGATATCTGTGAATTAATATTGTTACCATGTCACCTCACACCTATCAGAATA
>NC_043704.1:58860436-58864035 GCF_006229205.1 Suricata suricatta | reverse complement strand
GACAAACAACAAGAAATTACACGAAGATGTAGACAAGAACCTCACAGGAGGCGAAACCTGAGTGTCTAACAAGTCTATGAAGACATGCTCATCCATCCTAATAATCAGGAATAAAACCACCCACAAATTAAAGAAAGCATTCAGTTGGTGTTGATTGGAAGGCTCCTGAATCAGGAAATGAAGAGAAACATTCAAAGTCATTAATATTAATACAATTTCATTTGAACCCACTAGTTCATGCAACTGGATTATATAAATAAACCTTTGTTTCCACTTAGTTTTTGAATGATAGTTGGTGCTACCAAATGGATGATTTAATATGGATGGTTACGTCTTAAATTTGAATTATACACATACAGCATAGGAAATACAGTAAATAATACAGTAATACTGTTGTGTGATGTCAGATAGTAACTACATTTACTACGGCGAGCATATGTAACGAGAACAAAAATAACACACCTGCCAATTACCTGTGAGCAGGAAGAGATTGACTCATTAAGAATTCCCCCTCAAGATGTCTCAGATGGTGTGTGATTTCAGTTGCATTCTCCAACCTACAGGTATGACACCGAACATATCCATAAAAAGAATATAGGCCAAACACTCCCCCTGCTGGTGGTATATTGTGAGAGTATGCTATGAATACAAAAATGGGAGATTCAGATCTCTTTAGAGATTCATTAAAATAGCTGAGATCAGCATAAATATACCCCATTAACAGAATGCAGATTATTTCCAGTCGATTATAGTGGAGTCATAATTTAGGATATGTCCTGTTGAAGAGCATACTTCTAGACTCCCAAATTTGTACCTCAGGTCCTTATTTGCTCTATGAATTCCAGATCCATGTATATAGTTAATTGACATAATCTCTTGGATGTCAAATACACATTTAAAAACAAACACGCTCAAAATAGAACTCTTGATCCTGTGTTCAAAATTTGTTCTTCCTCTAATAATTCCCCATTTGTAAAAAGTTTCTTCAATTTATGCCAAAACATTTAGAATCATCAAGATAATTTCCCCCTTTTACACTTTATCCACATCTTATCCAGTAAGCAGCAAATCTTGTCATCCTAAACTTACCCTAATTCCCTCAATTCCCACTGCGGCCACGCTGGTCTCGACCACTGTGGATTCCCATTTTGACTATGGCAATCACCTCTTTTTAAAACCTCCTTTAGCTTATTCTTGAATCCTAAGAAACTTTGTTCATATTCAGCCTTTTTCGCCACTCCGTGGCTCCCCTCCCACCAGTCACCTAAGGTCCATATGCTCTGTCCTGTCAAAATCTGCCCTCCAGAAAGAATCTTAAACTCAATTTACCATAAGCAGAAACTGCTAACAGTTTACCTTTATAACAATCCCAAGTAGGGTGTCATTTTCTCAAGAATAAACCCTTGGCTGCAAGAATTATTAAATGTATGAGAAGAGTTTATCATCATCATTCTTTCCAGGATGAATTTTACCACGAAAAACATTTTTTGTAGATTGAAAATTAGACCTATTTTACCTACCTTCCCTATCATAGACAGGTAGTAATACAACTTACTTTTTCTTTTTCTGAACAAAATAGAAGGTGATATATGAAACACATAGAAAAATTATGGATAAACCAAATGAAGCAAATGCAAACAACGGAGTATAAGGAGAGCGAGAAGCACCTGAAAGACACAAGCAGACATATGTTCTCTGTGACTATATGTCACTTCTAGACATGGGAGTTTAAGTCTGAAATGCTCTTTTGATTTACCATTGCTTTGTTGATATTCAAATTTGTACTACAAATTTATTTACCATATTCAATTTTATAAAAGAATATACTAATGCATATCCATATTGAAAACATAGAATATTTAATACCACTTTATCACACTCCAAGATAAGAAAAAAGATATAACCACCAAAATACCAATCACAAGAAATTTTTTGAAAAAAATATGTTTTCACAATGAAAGATTATTCAATTATTAAAATGGAACTTTTGAAGAATCTGCAAAAACCTCAGAAAATAAATGTATAATAGTAATAATTAGTACTTAAGATTAATGTGTTAAGCAATTTGATAAGCATCCTATAAGGATGATTTACATTAACTAGGTGAGTATAATTTTTAGATACAGATGGGAAAATAGAGGCTGTGAGATGTTAAGAAAATTGCCCAAAGATACATAGTGATTAAGTGGCAAAATTGGGAAGCAAGTTTGACATTGTCTGATTCTAGAGCCTGTGGGCTATGAAAAAGAATGTTGTAAAGTTTTGAGTATGAATATTCTTTTTTATTTTATTCCAAGATTTTCTGTAAATTCGAGTTAGTTAACATGTAGGATAGTACTGGTTTCAGCAGTAGGATTTAGTGATTCATCACCTGCATACATGTAACACCCAGTGCTCATCCCAACAAGCACCCTTCTTAACGCCCATCGCCCATTTAGCCCATCATCCCACCCACCTCCCCTCCAGGAACTTTCAGTTTGTTCTCTTTTTAGCACTCTCTTGTGGATTACCTCCCTCTCTGCTTTTATCTTATTTTATTTTTCCTTCCCTTCTTCTATGTTCATTTGTTTTGTTTCTCAAATGCCACGTATATGTGAAATCATATGGCATTTGTCTTTCTCTGATCGACTTTTTTCACTTAGAATAACACAATCTAGTTCCATCCATGTTATTACAAATGGCTAGATTTCATTCTTTTTGATGGCTGAATGATATTCCATTGTGTATATATTTGTCACATCTTCTTTATCCATTCATCTGTTGATGGACATTTGGGTTCTTTCCATAATTTGGCTACTGTTGATACCACTGCTATAAACATTGGGGTACATGTGCCACTTCAAATCAGCCTTTTTGGTATCCTTTGGTTAAATACTTAGTAGTACAATTGCTAAATCACAGAGTAGTTCTATTTTTAATTTTTTGAGACACTTCCACACTGTTCCAGAGTAGCTACACCAGTTTACATTCCCACCAAGAGTTTAAGGGGTTTCCCTTTCTTTGTATCTTTGCCAGCATCTGTTAATTCCTGAGTTGTTAATTTTAGCCATTCTGAAAGATGTGAGGTGGTATGTTACTTTGGTTTTGATTTGTATTTCCCTGATGATGAGTGATGTTGAGCATTTTTTATGTGTCTGTCATGCATTTGTACATCTTCTTTGGAGAAATGGCCTTTCATGTCTTCTAACCATTTCGTAACTGGATTATTTGTTTTTTGGGGGGTGTGGATTTTGATAAGTTCTTTTTTTTATTAATTTATGTATTTTGAGAGAAAAAGAGCACAAGTAGGGGAGGGGCAGAGGGAGAGGGAGAGAGAGAATCCAATCTCACAAACCATGAGACCATGACCTGAGCTGAAATCAAGAGTCTGACACCTAACCAACTGAGCCACCCAGGTGCCCTATCAACACTCTTTATAGTAGCTACTTGACCACAGTGTTCCCAAATTATATTACAAATCCACTTCTATCAGTTTGGCCTTCTGAATACAACTTAAATTTAACCAAAAGTCATCATGATTAATGATGCTAGTTCTTATAGTATAAAAATGAACCTATATACTTTGTGGATGGACCTTAAGGAAATTGCACTTACAGTTA
>NC_043704.1:58777275-58860336 GCF_006229205.1 Suricata suricatta | reverse complement strand
CTTAGGAAAATCCATGTGAAAAACTTTGTGCTATTTATTTTTGACTGTTCAGACATCACTTGGTCTCAGGTTCTAGTTTAAACTATGTTCTTTTTCTTACTTTTTTTGGATGTTTATTCATTTTTGAGAGAGAGAGAGAGCATAAGCAGGGATGGGGAAGAGAGAGAGGAGGACCCAGAATGCAAAGCAGGCTCCAGGCTCCAAGCTGTCAGCACAGAGCCCAGCTCAGGGCTTGAATCCACAAACCGTGAGATCATGACCCAAGCCGAAGTCAGATGTTTAACTGACTGAGCCACGCAGGCGCCCCTTAACTATGTTCTTTTTCCATGAGATACCACATAGCTCATTAAAATGGGGCGAAGAAGGCTGAATGGGCATAAAATGTAAATACAGCCCTAAAATTGACACTAACACAGCATTAAAGTCAGCAATAATAAAGCATGGGAAAAAGAGCTTTCTATATGATTTCAACAAAATTAGAGATTTATAGGGAGCACCTGAGTAGTTTAGTCAGTTGAATGTCTGACTCTTGATTTTAACTCAGGTCATGATCCCTTGGTCATGGGATCTAGCCCAGCATCACACTCAGTATGGAGCCTGCTTGGGATTCTCTCTCTCTTTCCCTCTGCCCCTCGCCTGCCCACATGCTTTCTCTCTCTCTAAGGAAAAAAAAAAAAGAAAGAAAGAAAGAAAAAAAAAAGAATCAGGAATTTACATCCCTAATATTTGTTGCAAAGCCAAGCAAGAAAGAATTCTCTTCTGAATTGATGTTACTTCTTTACAGACAGTTGTATCTTAGTGAAAAGTGAAATTAGCTATAATAATCCAGCCAATAGATCGATGAGAGATATATACATATGCTATTCAATGGGCATATTCCAATCTCATGATGTGAGGAAATTTTACAGGACATAGGAGCTGATTAACTTCAGTTTCAAGAAACATGCATAACAAAAATATTTACCTCTACCCTTCCTAAGAATCCATTAAAATTATAGTAACAAAAATAAACCGAGTCAATGAAAAACAACAAACAGACAGAAGAGTGATCTTCACTGCAGGAGATTTAAACAAATTTACAACAGATGTGAAATGGATAGAGGCATGGCCTCTGAAGGTGCAGAGTGAGAGAAGCCGCAGGCTCAGGTATGCCCGAAACAGACTGCACCTGCAGAGAGAGCCCCAGGGAAGCTGGAGAGCACTAGAACTTCGATGACCAAAGGAGGGATCCAAGAGCCACAGAATGAAACCTACAGTCAAAAGTACCCATTTCCATATCTGAAAGCAAAGCTCTGGACAACCAGGTGGGCTTACCCCTCAGCCAAAAAAAAGAGGGGGGGAGCAGTTAAGTAATTCATTGACTACATTGAGTACATACTAAGAATAACTAGGATAGGGGGTCAGACACCTTGAGTACAGGCCCCTTCATTCTGGCTTTTAGAGTCTCTTGGCCAACTGCTTTGGGCTTTCTACAAACAAAAGTCTGTCTCTTTACAAGATGCAAAAAAACACATAAAGAATCTGTAAAGTTCCAGTCAGGGCTCATTAGGGTTTGAATAAAACCTGTAATCAAAGTGAGAAAGATGGAGTAAAAGAAACATAAAATGAAAATAGTGGTAGTGACCCAAAGGTGGGCAGTGGAAGAGATAATTAAAGAAACAGAAGATAATTACAACACTTCTAAATTATTATTCCTGGAAAGATTTGACAAAATATTACTTTCTTAGAGCAGGAAGAGAAGGGTATGAAGAAATTAAACCAACTTTAATTTATAAAATTAATCTTACATTGTAAAAGCAATTCAATATTATAAGCCTACTTGTCAAAACAAGGAAAACTTAAATGAAAAAGTTTAAAGATAAATTTTTAAAAATCTCCCAAACATTATGAAGGAAAGAAAAAGACACATATTTTTAAAAGATGAAAATAAGATTCACTGTAAATGTCATGCCCACTTAACTGAGGTTTGCAAAAAGAGAATAAATTAAGTGAAACAGGTGGAAAATTTTCAAAGATAGGAGAGACTATTCAGAGTTTAACAAACCATATCTCCAAATTCAGTGAACTACCCAAATGCCAATTACATTAAAGTATTAGAAATAAAGTAAAATGCTCTAAAAATAGCAGTAGGAAGTTTCAGAGCTCTAAAAATAATGAGAAGATTACCACTACCAAAGAGAAGATATGGTAATATTTACTGTTACAATGATCTGATTGACATTTGACTTCTCAGCAATAAAGATGGATGATCAAAGGCAATGGCAGAATAGGCTGCAAATTCTGAGGGCAGAAACGTTGTTAAACTAAAGTTGTGTTACAAGCAAACTATCAATCACATGAAACAGCATTGTAAGACCATAGAAATCCTGTGGCCTTTAGCATGACTATCACAGTCACTAAGGAAATTTCCCACTGTTCTAATTTCACAGCACTGAGGTGACTCTGATTTAACCAGATTGTGCTAACCTCGGGGGTGGGGGTGGGGGTGAGGGATGAAAGGATAGTTTATGTTGGCCTGAGTGTGTTATATTTTATAGTAGTTTCATTTTGTGCCAGTTATTGCCTTGTACTTTATTTAGGTTAGTCCACAGATTGTTTAATTCAGAGATTAATGAGATGTCTAGGTTCAAACGAGGTTATATTTAGCCCATCTGGATTATGTACTAGGCTCTTATTCCAATAGTCCAGTAGCTGGTTACTTACTCAAACCTGTTAAACACACAAAAGATGTGATGTGTCCTTCCTTCCTTCATTCATTTATTCATACTTTATGAATCAATATCATTGACGGCTAGTGATGCGTTTTGGTTCTTGGATGAATGTGACAAATTATGGGGAAATTTTATCTCACTATTTCTTGAGCTTACATTTTTCCCAAAAGTGATGAAAGACATTAACCAAAGACTCAAGAAGCTTAGAAAAACACAAGCAAGATAAATACCAAGAATGTGACACCAAAGCACTAAAAATAAAACTGATATAAAACAAATACAAGGAGAAAATCTTAAAAGCAGTCAGGATGAAAGGGAGATACATTTCAAAGGACCAGCAATGAAATTGACATATATCTTTTCAACAAGAGTAATGAAAGTCAGAAGCCAATAAAATACCATTGTTGAGGTGATGAGAAATACAAAACAATGATCAAAAGTGAATCAGAAATCCTGTAAAAATTGTTCTCCAAAAGTTAAAACATTTTACGATCAGAAAATATTAAAAGAATTGGCCATCTATAAATCTTCACTAAGGAAAAAAAACAAAGAAAATCTTTAGTCAGAAGGAAAATAAAAGTGTGAACATGGACAAAGAAATAAAGAACAATGTAAAAAATAAATCTAAAAGAATTATTATAAACAACAGAAACAAAAACAATAATATATTTTGGAATTTAAACATACATAAAGAATTAAAATGAACAAAATATGCCCCTGAACTAATGTAACGTTGTTTTTCAATAACACTCAAATAAATAAATAAATAAATAAATGAAATGCACAAAACGATAGCACAAAGAGTGGAATTCATATAAGCTCATTGCATTATCTGAAAAGTAGTAAAAATAATAAATTTTATTAGGCTTTAATAAGTCAAGAGGTGTGTGTTGCAGTCTCCAAGTCAACCACTTAAAGAAGGGTGAAGAAATGTATAGTTCACAAACTAATAGAGAAGGTAAATCAAACAAAAATAAATAATCCAAAAAAATTCAGGGAGAGAAAGGAATATAAAACAGGTCAGAAAATAGAAAACAAACAATAAGGTGGTAAATGAAAGCCTAAATATGTCAGTATTCACACTTAACATACAAAGACAATATGCTTTAGTGTTGAAAAATTAAGATGAAATATAAAAACAATTACCTAAATTTTATAGGCCATTATATCATATAAATATATTGAAATTTTTATTTAAATTTTTAAGGAAAATCATACCTTGTTTAACTATGGCTTTGAAACAGGGTACAAATGGACAGAGCTTGGGTGGAAGACAGGCAGAAAGAAATGGGCAGCTAAGGGAGACTGTCTTGGTGGATGAAACAAAAAGGTTTTACCCTGCTGCTGAAGGCTGCTGAGGTATGCAGCAAAAGAACTATATTGGGAAGAAAGGAATCATATCGGGGGAGGAAAAGTTGAAGGAGGTATGAGTGAATCTGGTCTTCACTGACTGTGATAGAAATTCAGTGGAAAGCAATTAAGGGAGAGCAATTAAAAATTTGCCATTTAAGGGCACCTGGGTGGCTTAGTGGGTTAAGCGTCAGGCTTCGGCTCAGGTCATGAACTCAGAGTTCCTGTTTCGAGCCCCGCGTCAGGCTCTGTGCTGACAGCTAGCTCAGAGCCTGGAGCCTGCTTCGGAGTCTGTATCTCCCTCTCTCTCTGACCCTCCCCGGCTCGTGCTGCCTCTCTCTGTCTCTCAAAAATAAATAAAAGACACTAAAAAACATTTTTTAAAATTCCATTTAAGAACAGTTACCATTGGAGGCAGAACTGGGGTAAAGAACATTTGCATTGCCTGATTCTTTTAACCATGCATATGTATCACAATGACTTAACATTTCTAAAAATAGATGAGTACACAAACACTTCTGGAATAAATTTTTAAAATATTTCCACTTGTTGATTATTATTTCTACTTACATTCTTGTTTGACCGACAGGGGAACTATCTTCTCTTCATTCCTTAGAGGATGATCCATGTGCACAATCAGGTGTTGGAGACTTAGGGACCTCACAGTCTCCAAGGAGACGTTGTACGTTTTAGTGATAGTCACTGTGCCATTTGGGTTCTGAGCAAGGTTTTCCTCTGGTGGATTAATCAAGACTTTTGATGGGAAAAGAGATATTTGAGGAACAGGCTTTCCCACAGCTGAGTAAGTAAATCTAAGAGAATCTTCAGAGTCAAGATTGGACTGGAGTTCAGTTTTTATTTCAGATACAGCTAAGATAAAAAAGGAGACACAAAATTAAATGTAAAAATAAGTCACACCAGATTTCTAAAGTGTTAAAGATGGACTTCTCCAAATTTTTTTATATGATGATGAGATGTTCTAAACATGTTCCTCTCAGATACCTCTCCTCACATTTTGCAACACTTCACAATTCCATCTCTTATACCCACCATCTTCCAATTTAAGAGGAACACAATTGGTATTTCCACTTTAATTCAACCTTAAAAATACATTATATAAATCTCCAACACTTTAAATTTATAGCAAAATAATGAGGGGACAATATGTCACTATCACTACTCCTTCAACGTTAATTAATTTGTTAGGAAATTTTTATTTTCTAAGTCTACTTTCCTCTCTTTCCCAGTGAAATTCTGATGCCATTTACAACTTTTATCTGCTGGATTAAAATCAATGCAGTGTAAAAAGTCAGATGAGAGGTAAGAAGACCTAAATGTTGTGCCAGGTCGGAACTGTGTGGAAATGAGAAAGTCATGTAACCATCATTGGCTTCCACTTTTTTCCCTCCTGTATAACAAAAGATTTGACATGGCTTTCCTTTTCTAATATTCTTTCTCTGGACCTGAAAGATCAAAGATCACATCCTCATGATCTTGACTCTACACAATAAATTTACATACCTATAATGTTAAGGCAAATTTGTCCACTATGGCTGCCATGTGGGAACACATTAAATAGACATTTGTAGCAGGCTTCATCTTCAAATGTTACTTCACGAATAGTTATGAATGAGGAATTGGGTTCGATGACCTCACAGTGCAGCCGATCTCTGTATGGTGGAAGAATCTTTTCTCCATATGTACTGCTATATGTGCCAATATTTTGTGGCAAAGAACCTAGCATCTTCTGCCATGTAATTTGCACAATATCTGCTGGAGTTGTTAAATTGCAGAAAATCGTCACGTTTTCTCCAAATACAGCTGTCTCATTATTTTTATAGATTATTCTATGTAGAGAGTCTGAAAATAAAACCCAGTATAAATTAAGAGCAATGTACTTTCATATTACATTGGACTTATGCCTATCATAGCACTCAATCATCTCTCAGTTTTATAATTATCTTTTTATTTGTGTCTTTCCTCACTAGAAAATGAGCTTTCCTATCTTCTTCACCATTGATAAGTAGTTTGTAAAAGTGTTTCTGGCATATACTACCTAATCAATAAGTATTTATTGAGTGCAAAAATTGAAACATAAGTTAATCAACACATGAATGGTAATTTTGATGAATCTCTGGAGGTTGAGTGTGAACTAGCTTGAGGGTGACAAACTCCTCAGGTCTCCAGTCTTAGGGAGGATCTAAAATTCAAGTTTCCACCAGCATGAACCTAGCCAGTTTCTCATAGTAAAAAGACAAGAAAATTCACCTCATATCGTGTTGAAATACCCCAGTGCATTTTTCATAAAAAGGCCTATTCTCCAGGGGAAAGACTTTACCAGAACTTATCTCACATAGGTGGAAGGACAATGATCCAGATCTGGTTCCCTTTAGCTCTCCTGTCTTATGTAAGGTGGGAAAGGAAGGGGAAAAGTTACGAAAACTTATAAAGGTCACAACCAAGGGTCAAAGGCCCACCAAGAGTGAAATTTAAACATATGACTTTGAAATACATCCTTCCTCAACTCTTCCCCGCCACAGCAGTAGGGTTCCAATATAATGACAGTGGATTACAGCTGAAATGGTTGTAAGGCTCAGCCTTTAATAATCAACAGGAGAGATAAAAACAAAAAAACTGCAAGAACTTGAAACCCTTGATACCTTGACCTATAGTAAATAGTAAACACAACCCAACTTCTTGTCAGAGTAACATAAAACCCAAGCTAAAGCTCTATTTGCCCTAGTTCTTATTTGATATATCATGTCTAGGTTAAAAGAAAAGTTATATGGCATGCTAAAATCCCAGAAGAAAAATAATCTGAAAAGACAAAGCAAGCATCCAAGTCAGAATCAAATATAGTACAAGTTTTGCAATTATCAGATAATTAAAATAAACTACGACTAATATAGTAAAGACTTATGGAAAAGATTGACAAGTGTAAGAATATATGGATAATGTAAGCAAAGATATGGAAACTCTAAAAAGAATAAAGGGAAAATACCAAAGACATTACAAGAAAATAAAACTATAGACCAATATCTCTTATAAACATGGATGCTAAAATCCTAAACAAAGAGAATCCAAACAGGAATTAAAAAAATAAAGTCCATGGTCAAGTGAGATTTCTCTTATGTATGCAAAGTTGTTTCAACACTTGAAAATCAACTAATGTAATTTATTACATCAACAGACTAAAACAGGAAAGTCACAAGATCAACAGATTCAGAAAAAGCATTTGATAAAATCCATCACCAATTCATAATAAAAACTCACAGTAAGTTAGGAATAGAGAGTAATTTCCTTCATCTGATAAAAAACATTTTCAAAAAAGGAAAAAAGGATGTCTACAAAAGCCCTACAGCTAGTATCACACTAAATAGTGCAAAATTCTAAGCTTTCCCTTTAAGATCAAATACAAGGCAAAGATGTCCCCTCTCACCTGTCCTTTCCAACATATACTGATGCTCTTCCTAATGCAATAAGGCAAGAAAAAGAAATAAAATGTATGCAGTTTGGGAAGAAAGATATAAAACTGTCTTTGTTCACAGATGACATGAATATCTATGTAGAAAAGTAGAAAGAATCAACAAAAGAAACTCCTGGAACTAATGAGCAATTATAGCAAAGTTGGAGGATTACACAATTAATATACAAAAGTTCATCACTTTCCTGTATATCAGTAATATACAAGTGGAATATGAAATTAAAACATAAATAGTACCATTTACATAAGCAGCTCCCAAATCAAATACTCGGGTATAAACCTAACAAAATAAATACAAGATCTATATGAGGGAAATTATAAAACTCTGATGAACAAATCAAGGCAGAACTAAATAAAAGAAATATTCCATGTTCGTGAATAGGAAGACTCAATATTGTCAAGATATCAGTTCTTCCCAACTTGATCTGTAGATTCAATGCCATCCCAATTAAAATCCTAACAAGTTATTTATGGACATTGATAAACTGATTCTAAAGTTTTCATAGAGAAGTAAAAGACCTAGAATAGCCAACACAATGTGGAAGGACAACAAAGTTGGAGGGCTAACACTATTCAACTTCAAAACTTACTGTAAGTAGGGCAATCAATACAGTGTAGAATTAGCAAAAAAAAAAAAAAAATAAATAAATAGATAAATGGAACAGAATAGAGAGCCCAGATATAGATTCACTCACATAAAGTCAACTGATCTTTGGCAAAGGTGCAAAGAAATTCAACAGAGAAAGAATAGCCCTTTTTAAAAATTGTATTTATTTTGTTTTTATTAAACATTTTCAATGTTTATTTATTTTTGAGAAAGAGCACATGTAAATGAGGGAGAGCCAGATAGAGAAAGGAAGACACAGCAGACTCCAAGCTCTGAGCTGTCAGCACAGAGCCTGACAAGGGACTCAAACTCACAAACTGCAAGATCATGACCTGAACAGAAGTCATTCCCTTAGCAGGATGAGCCATCCAAGTGCCCCAAGGATAGACTTTTTGACAAATAATGCTGCTGGGACAGTTGGGTGTCTGATTCTTTTCCTAGGGCTGCCATAACAAATTACCACAAACGTGGTGGCTTGAAACAATAGAATTTATCTTTCTCAGATCTGGAGGTCAAAAGAAGTCCTAAATCCAGGTGTTTTGATTTAGGGCTTACCCTAACCCAAAGTGATTTCATTCTGAGAATGGATTCTGAGAATTCATACCCTAACCCAAAGTGATTTCATTCTGAGAATTACCTTAAGTATCTGCAAAGACTTTATTTCCAAATAAGATCATATTCTGAGGTTCTAGATAGACAAGAATGGGATTGGGAGCACTAGTCAACCCACTATAATGGCCATATGCTTACAGAAATGAAGATAAACACCTAACTAACAAAAATTAACTCAATATGGATTATAGACCTAAATTAAAAATGCAAAACTATAAAACTTAGAAGAAAACACAGGAAAAAATCTAGGTGACCTTGTGTTTGGTGATGAGTTATTAGATATAATACCAACAGTATGGTTCATGGCGGAAAAACTGATTTTAAGCTTTATTATAATATAAGACCTTTGCTTTGTGAAAGACAATGTAAAGAGACTATAAAGACAAGCCACAGACTGCAAGAAAGTATTTGTAAAATACATAAGTGATAAAGGACTTTGTCATAGTCCATTCAGGCTGCTATAATTAAATACTACAGACTGGGTAGTTTATAAACAACAGAAATTTGTTTCTCACAGTTCTGGAGGCTGGAAATCCAAGATCAAGGGGGCAGCATGGTTGAGTTAGGGCTCTCTTCTGGGTCATTAAATTCTTGTTGTGTCCTCACATGGTGGAAGGAACTAGGAAATTCTGTGGATATTTTTATAATCTAATCCCATTTATGAGGGCTCCACATCATGACCTAATCACTTCCCAAAGACCCCATCTACTTATACTATAACCCTTGAGGGTTAAAATTTCAACATATGAATTTTGAGGGGACATAAACACTCAGGCCAAAAGCCGGCTTGTATCTAAAATATACAAAAAACAGTAAGAAAACAAACAATATAATTTAAAAATAGGCAAAAAGTCTAAATGGACACCTCACCAAAAAAAGATATATAATTGGCAAATAAACATATGAAAGGATGCACAAAATCTCCTGTTAGGAAATTGCAAATTAAAACAATAATGAGTTTCCACTACACACTTATTAAACTGCCTAAAACTTAAAAAATATGTACAATACTAAGTGTTGGTGAGGATGTGGAGAAACATAAATTCTCATTCATTGTTGATTGGAATGCAAAAGGATACAGCAACTTTGGAAAACAGTTTGACAGTTTCTTAACAAACAACCTACACGTTTTGTTACCATGGGATCCAGCATCTGTGCTCTTAGGTATTCACCCAACTGATTTGAAAACTTATATCCACATAAAAATCTACAGGTAAATGTTTATAGCAGCATATTCACAACCACCAAAACCAGTAAGCACCAAGATGACTTCAATAGGTGAATGAGTAAACTGTAGTCATCTATACAACAGAGTATTATCCAGCAATAAAAAGAAATGAGCTACTAAATCATGCACACATATACAAACTATGGATAAACATTGAATACATCTTGCTAAGTGAAAGAAGTCAAAGTAAGAAGCCTACACAGTGTGTGATTCCAAGTATATGCCATTTTGGAAAGGATAAAATTATAGGGAGAGTAAGAAGATGAATGGTGACCAGGGGCTCAGGAGTAGGGAGAGGAGTTCAATAGGTGAGACACATGGGATTTTTAGGGCAATGGAACTCTTGTGCAGAATACTGTAATGGTTGGTAAGTGACTTTAGACATTCGTCAGAATGTATAGGGATTTATAGCACATAAAGTGAATCTTAATGCAAACAATATAAAAATGATTGGGGCACCTGGGTGGCTCAATCAATTAAGCATCCAATCCTTGATATTGGTTCAAGTCAATATCTCATGGTTTGTGAGATCAAGCCCCTCAGGTTCTGTGCTGACAGGACAGTGCAGAGTCTGCTTAGGATTCTCCCTCTTCCTCTCTCTGCCCCTCTGTTACTTGCACGTGTGCACTCTCTCTCAAAATAAATAAATAAATGTTAAAAACATTATTTAGGAGATGGAGGTTGCCAACGAGTGCAATCTGAAACCTGAAAATCTGACTGTATTACAAATGTATCCTATGTGGACATAAGAGTTGATAGTATGTACACTTGATAGGACATAATTAAAATGCCATTGACCTCTGTGGCCTTCCTCCCCTAAACCTGTAAGGCACTCTGGTCATGAGAAAAATATCAGAAAAATTCTAATAGGGGGTAATTCTACAACAGACTTGAACAGTCCCCTCAAAACAGTTAAGGTCATCAAGAATAAGGAAATTTGAGATAACAGTCAGTTAAGAGAAGCCTTAGGAGGCATGATAAAGAAATGGAATGTGATATCTGGGGTGAGATCCTTAAACAGAAAAAGTTAAAAATCAAGAAATATGAATAATCTGCAGACTTTAGTTATGAAAAATACATCAAATTTAATTTGTTAATTATAACAAATGTACCATACTAATGTAAGATGTTAACAGTAGGGAAATCTGGGTAAGAGATATATGGGAGCATGGTACTATTTTCTCAGGTTTTCTGTAAGCCTAAAACTGTTTTAAAAAATAAGGTCTTGGGGCACCTGGGTGGCTCAGTAGGTTAAACATCTGACTGTGGCTCATGGGCTCAGGTCATAATCTCGCAGTTCATGAGTTTGAGCCCCACATTTATTGAGCTCTGTGCTGGCAGCTCAGAGTCTGGAGCTTGCTTTGGATTCTGTGCCCCTCTCTCTCTGTCCCCCCACCCCTGCTCACACTCTGTTTCTCTCTGTCTATCAAAAATAAACAAAAACATTAAAAAATAAAAATAAAATTTAAAAAAGTCTTTTTAAGGAATCAATTATATTTCTATATATATCTTCAATAAGCAAGTGGAAAACAATTAAAAATACCATATAAAATAGCTTCCCCAAGTTAAAAAAAAAAAGAAATACATAGTAATAAGTCTATTGCATGATATATAAGACCTCTTTACTGAAATCTACAAAATATATCTTAAAAAATAAATAAGACTTAAATAAATGGAAAGATACATCATACCATAGATGAGAAAAAAAACCCATAATGGTGTTAATTCTTATCAAGCTAATTTTTAGACTCAATGTAAATCTAATAAAATTTAAAGCAGTTTCTTAAAATGTTTTTTAATGTTTATTTATTTTTGAGCGAGCGAGCGAGAGAGAGAGAGAGAGAAAGAGAGAAGTGTGATCAGGGGAGGGGCAGAGAGAGGGAGACAGAATCCAAAGCAGACTCCAGGCTCTGAGCTGTCAGCACAGGCTCTGAGCATGCCAGACTTGAATCCACAAACTGTGAGATCATGACCTGAGCTGAAGTTGGACACTTAACTGACTGAGCCACCCAAATGCCCCCAAGCAGTTTACTTTTTTTAATCCTGCATTTGACAGGCTGATTCTAAAAAAGCCAAGGGCATAAACTGAAGACTTACTAACCAGATATAAAGCTAAAGTAATACAATGTGATTTTTATTCAAGGATAAGGAAATGGATAAAACACAATGAAGTAAAGCCAGAAACAGTCCCACATATATGTGTGCATCTGATATATATGATAAATGGAAAAGACTGTGCGTAGTTTTGGGAAAGAGATTCTCTTCCCACTAAATGATGATGTGTAAATTAGATATCCATATGGAAAAATTATATATTGACTCATCTAAGACTAAAGACAAAAATCTATTTCAAATGCATTGACTCTAAAACTAGAGACAAAATTTCATTTCAAATGCATTAAAAATGTAAATGTGAAAATAAAACACTGCTTCAAAAATAAAGTATTATAGAACATCTACTCGGCTGGAGTAGCCAATTTCTTAAGAAGGGCATACATCAACGGTTATGTGATGCCTTATTCCCTTTTTAGAAATATGAAATTAAAAAAATAGAAGTGATTGATCTGTTTTAATATCAAATAACTGCAGTCTATCAAAAGATGCATATTCAGGAGTAAAAAGGCAACACATAGAGTAAGAGAAGATATTTGCTATATATATATATATATATATATATATATATATGGTTAAGGACTTGCATTCTACAAATCAAGACAGGCAACTCTATGGAAAATGGAGCAAAATATATGAATATGCACATCATAAAAGAGAATGTTTAAATGGCCAGTAGAGAAGATGCTCAACTTCTTTAGTCATCAAAGAAATGCAAATTAAAACCTGGACTACACATGACCAGAATGACTAGCATGAAAGACAGACAATACCAAGTTTGGTGAAGATATATAGAAAACACAATTCATATACACTTTGATGGGAGTGGAAACTGGAAAACTCTTTGACCTCATGATCAATGATACTGTAATAGCGTATGGACAGATAGTAGCTACACTTGTGGTGAGCATAACATAACATCTAGACTTATCACATCACCATGTTGTACACCTGAAACTAATGTAGCATTGTGTATTAGCTATATTTTAATTTAAAAATGTGGAACATAGGCATATACCATGATCAGAAAATCTACTCCTAGGTAAGAGAAATGCCTATTTATATTCTTTAAAACACACATACAAAAGTGTTCATAGAGGCATTATTTGCAACAGTCAAAACAAAGACATTACCCAAATGCAAATCAACAGATTTGGTAAGTAAGTTATGGTATTTACACAGTGAGATTTAATAAATTACATCTACTCTTAACAATATGAATAAAGCTGACCAATCCATTGTTGAGCCAAAGAAATTATATACAGGTGAATAAATGCTAAATGATTATATATTAAAGTATATAATATATATGACATATATATTAATAACATATATTAACATATATAATCAATATATATTATATATCAATAACAGATAAAATGAATTTGTGGTGCAAGAAATCTGGATGGTGGTCTTTACAGGAAAAAATGGAAGAGGGCATTAATGAAGCTTTGCGATAGAGCTAATGTTCTGTTCTTGATCAGTGCTAGATATGTTGGTGTAATCATTACAAAAATTAATCAAACTGCATCCTTATGTTTACACATGTGTCTGTATGTCAGTCTTACTTAAATACAAAGGTTAAAAATAAACCTCTCATGTTCCTTACTCCACTTACCTCAGACTATATTCTGGTTTTCATTCACTTCTCTTGACTTTTGTATTCAAATTATAAACATTTTTTTCAAACGTTTTTCAAAAATTCATTGGTCTGAAACTATATATGCAGCATTGGAGAATATTTAAATACACAGAACATGTTTGTTTTATAAAGAGTATTTCATTTGTGAACAAAAGACCTGTGATGATGTCTTACCTGTGCTAATTTCAAGAAATACGATTTTAGAGCAATCATTTACTTTTTCAAACCTCAGGTTTTTCATCTGAAAAATGAGCTTAAGATACATGACTTACAGCGTGTGAATATCCAAAAAAAAGTAAATATAATGACAATTCTAAATCACCGAGAGAGATTTCAGCCATTATAGGTGATGTAGTCCCCATTCCCAAAGAAAGACCCATAAAAGGTTTCCCTCGCTATCTGAAAATAGTGTGTTCCTATAACACCTTTCATAAACCAAAATGGCTTAAAGTAAAGAGTGTCCCCTGCTCTCTGAAAGTCACAGTTCTACTACTTCACTTTTACGAAGAACCTACATTTGTACAGTAGGGCTTTTTTGTAAAAGCAAAGTCTTCTTCAATTTTTTTTTGTTTTTGTTCTTTAGTTAGCAACAACAAGTATTAATGGAAGTCCTTCATAAAAGTGAAATGATGTAATATGAACCGTCAGAAAGCAGGGGATACCTATAATATCTAATGAAAGTCTAAAGGTAATAAATAAGCTATCACTATTACCGTAACAATTTCTCTAATTATGCTTGCCACATAACTCTCTTTTTTTAAATGTTTATTTTTCTTTGAGAGAGAGAGAGAGAGAGAGAGAGAGCGAGAGCATGAATGTGGGCAGGTCAGAGAAAATGGAAGACAGAATCTGAAGCAGGCTCCAACCTCTGAGCGGTCAGCACAGAGCTCGACCTGGGGCTCGAACTCAAACACTGCGAGATCATGATCTGAATTGAAGTCAGATGTTTAACTGACTGAGCAACCCAGGAGCCCCAACCATATCTCTTTCTCATTATTTTCCCACAGGCTGTCTCTTCTGCTAGATTTTGAGTAATTGGATATCAGAATGTGTTCTCCATTTTGTATTTTAGATGCTAAAGTCAGTTAAGAAATAACATGGACATACTGGTTTCCTCTTCTGTCACATCATTTTGTCCTCAGCATATGTCCCTCCTCATTCAACTTTTGACTGGATTATCTAATTGAATTCAAAGATACTTCTTGGGGAAAAACTCCTTAACTAGAAGTAATCATGCTTAATTTTCTCAACTGAATTCCTACAGAACATTAGTATTGCCCTGATCATAAACCTAACAGATTTGAGATGGAATGGAGTTAAATATTTCTAACCAAATAATTTTAATGACTAGAAAACATTAGCACTTGAATATTTAGTAAATCCCTAACATCTCAGGAGCACCTCAGTTTTTAATGATAAGCAAACCCATGAAGGAAACAATGAACAGATTTGACAATATAAAAATCATAAACCTTTTAGTGACCAAGAAGAGACTCAAAACAAGTCAAATTCAGACATAAAAGACAATGGGCTGCAAGAAATACTGCATAACTAACTGACTGACTGACTGACTGACTAACTTGCAGAGAGCCCATTTGCTTCCAGCAGGTTTGTGGCCTCTAATTTGAGCTACTCATTCTCACTTAGGAAGCAATGCTTATCTAAGTCACTGCTTCAATATGTTTATCATAAACCTACTAGTTGTTAACAACCTGGATAGCTACATGGTTAGCATACAGACCCAAACATAATGTGCTGCTGCCCTAACTTTATAAAAGTGAAGAGACTCCATTCTGGTATTTATTTGCCATTGATTTCCAGCCACAAAGCAAATGCAAGAAAAGGTGAAGAGTTACCTGATCCTGGTGCCCAGATGGGAAGCAGGAAGAGCTGAAGAATGAGGTGGAGTGGAAAACCCATGAAATTTGGTGATAAAATTGTCACTAACATGTGGAGAATTTCATACTTTAACAACCTTCACATGAAAAAGCAATCCCTTCCAATATATCCACAGATTTTGTTACTTATTAACTGGTTCAGAAAGACCGTTAAAAACTTTCCTTCTCTTTCAACGTTTTTGGACTTCCTTGTCTGTGTAGGTGCCAATTCTGTTACGCTCTCAGGTCTTTGCATATAATTTTCCTCTACATATGTGCCTGTCACAGGATTCATGCACAGGCTCTGCAAACTTACCTGCTAACTTGCAAGGAAATTTAATTAGTTCTTTTTTGGGGACTGTTACTAACTTTCCCTAGTCTTTAATGTCCTGTTATTTATGTACAAAATAAAATTCAAACTAGTTTATCCACAATGAGTGAGGATTGCTCTCCACAGAGGTATGCTATGTTTCTGAACATTTTTCCTCTTGGCATCTATACCCCCATGATCACCTCCTCAAATTGGAATAGGAAATTAAAAAATAAGTTTTCAGTAAAATCATCAAGTAGTTTCAAATTAAACAATATGTATTAAAATAAAAAAAAAAAACAAGACACAGATCACTTTCATCTTTCTATAAATTCCTCCTCTACATAGTACTTTAAATAGAGGGAAAGTGCCAGAGTCCAGCTCTAGCAGGTCCAGGGTTCCCTGAAGGATGGATGGTGTTGACACGAGAGAGTGGAGAGAGAGCCTCAAGTTTCTTTCTTGATCACCAGGCAGCATCTCTGCTCTGTCTGTTTTTGGTGTCTTTATTTATAGGCCAAGCGATAACATGACATCAGAAAATAAAAATTTTTTTACAGTGACTAATTCTTTGTGATAAGATGTTTTAATCATTGAAAGTGATGACATTAGTAAATAGAAATTTTTATAGTGACTAATTTTATATCACAAGATGTTTTAATTATTGAAAGTGTACAGAAACAAGTTTTACAGAAGTATTTTTGTAGAACCATCTCATTCGTTCTTGGCATCAGTCCTCAAGATTAAGAAAGTAACAAACCTATCTTATTTTGTACGGCTTGGTTTTGCCAATAATTATGACTTTGTTTTTGATTAACGAGTTACAACAAAGTCATGTAACGCACTTACAGTGAAGTCAAGTAAATTTTGTAACCAAGAATATAACAGGATGTTTTTAGTAAAAAACAGGATAATATAAATATTATTTAAGTTAGTAAGGCTAAGATTAAAATATAGGTTAAGTTGTATATAGATAGGCTAGGAGTTATTTTATTTGGCTCATAAACTACAAGAAAAAGAATGCTTGTTAACAAGTTGCTTCAGAAAGCCCTTTCTTTGATGCAAGCACAGTGGGGGCCCTATGTGTGTTGGCCTTGGACCTGGTTTCCCACGTTCTTATCCATCCTCATAACTGAAGTCAGTACAAGGAAGGATATTTGTTGAATGTAGACCTTGGGAAGGAACTATGTTATGACCTTGTCTTCTATTTTTTATCTCCAATTTAGGCTTTTTTTCTCTGGGCCAGACTTAAATGCAACTCATTTGTTTTTAACCCCTTCAAGTCTATGTTTTGGGTCCGCAAGGCTCATTACAAGAGCCTTTTGTCAAACATTTATAGTGTTTTGATCTAAAATCTCTTATGCAGGGACAGGAAAATGTTTTTTCTTATGGGGTAACTGTGTGGGGAATATCAATCTGACTTGGGATGCTGTAAGGCCTAATTGATGACAACAAACTTTCAACATGAGCAGTAGTAGTAGAAGGAGATACCAGTTTCGCCTCTCATGGCAGGAGCTGTGCAAACGTCTGCCATTTCCTCACTGTGACTGTCATCCAGCAGGGCTGATGCAGCTCCCAGCAGGAAAGGGGCACCTGGGTAGCTCAGTTGGTTAAGCATCAGACTCTTGGTTTTGGCTCAGGTCATGATCTCATGGTTCATGGGTTCAAGCCCCACATCAGGCTCCGCACTGACAGCACAGATCCTGCTTGAGATTCTATGTCTCCCTCACCCTCTCTGTCCCTCTCCTGCTTGAGCTTTCTCTTGTTCTCTCAAAATAAATAAATAAACATTTTTTAGATAGATAGATAGATAGATAGATAGATAGGTAGATAGATAGATGATAGATAGATAGATAGATAGATAGATAGATAGATAGATAGATAGAGATAGAAGCTTCCTCGTTGGTGCTTTGGGTTTGTGTTTTCCTCCTTTAAATCCCAACCCAGCCACTTACTTGCCTATTGGCATTTTATGTTTACAAACTCATAGAAGATTCCCCAGAATTTTTTTCTCCTGCTGGGACTGTGGAGACGCAGTGTTCATTCACTACCAGTTCACACCATGCTTTAATAATCAACATTCAAAAGTAAGAATTTTTTTCCCTCCTGTATTTCTGTTATTGCTGGTTTCATTTAGTTCAATGTAATTTTTAATTTCCCTTGAGATTTCCTTTTTGACTCAAGCATAAGGGTTTTTTTTTAATGGTTTCTGTATATTTAATGATTTGTCTGTTATTTTTCTACTACTGATTTTTGTCTAATTCTATGGGATAAGGGAATATACCCTCTCTTACTTAGGTTTGTTTTATGGTCCAGGATATGTTTGGTCTTGGTATATATTCCATAGGTATTCCATAGGTGGAATTTGTATTTTGCTGCTGTAAGATGGCATTTTCTATAAATATTAATTGGATCTTGTTGGTTGATGGTGTTGTTGGATTCTTCTATGTACCTGCTGATTTTCTGTTTAGTTGTTCTCTCAGTCTTTGCTGTTGTTGTTGTTCTATCAATTTTTGAAAGAGAAGGAGTTGAAGTCCTCTACTATAATTGTGGATTTATCTATTTCTCCTTTCAGTTATATGGGTTTTTCTTCAAGTATTTTGCAGCACTATTGTTTTGTGAATACACATTTAGGAATGTTATATCTTCCCAGTACATTGACCATTTTACCTTCATGTGTTGTCCCTTTCTGTCTCTGGTAAGTTTTTTTGTTGTTGCTCTGAAGCATATTTAATACAGCTAATCCTGCTTCCTCTTAATTACTTTGCTTGGTGTATCTTTTTCATAATTTTATTCCAACCTACCTATATTTCTATAATTAAAATGAGTCTCTTGTAGGTAGCATATAGCTGGGTCATTTTTTTCCCCCACCCAATCTAGCAATCTCAATCCTTGAATTAATATCCATAGATTACTTACATATAATATAATTTTATATTTTTTAAGAATTAAGTTTGCCATTTTATTTTTTAATATTCTGTGTGTTCTGTTTTTCCATCTTTTTGGAGGATGCTTGAACACTTTTTATAATTTCATCTTATTTTATCTATGGTGTTTTCAGTGTGCCTTCTTTATAGGTTTCATAGTGGTTATTCTAAATATTACATTATACATATAAGTGTATATGTGCATAATATAATGCATGAGATATACATGTGTTTATATGTGTGTGTATACCTTCTCACTGTTTACAAGTGTCAACACTTTACCGATTCTAATGAGGTGTAGAAAGCTTACCTCCCTTTGCATTCCTTTATCCTCCTCTATTAATGATTTTTTTTTTTACCTATTGCCTTTGCATATATTGAGATCCACATTTGTTGGTGTTACAATTTTGCTTCAATCATCAAATGTAATTCAGAATACTCTCAAGGAGAGGGAAAGTCTTTTGTATTTACCCATAAGTCTGCTTGCCATATTATTTCTTACTTGCGGATGTTCTTTTATTATATTTTTCCTGCTTAGAGAACTTCCTGTAGTCATTCTTTTAGGGGTCAATCTACTGGTGACAAATTTCTGTTTTCCTTCATCTGCTAGTGTCTTGATTTCTCTTTTATTTGTGGAGAATATTTTCCTAGAATATAGATACAGGGTTCATAAGTTTATTGTTTTTTAGCACTTGAAAATGATATGCAAATACCTTTTGGCCTCCAAGGTTTATAATAAAAATTCTGCTATCATTCGACTTGTTTCCCCCCCTATAAGTAACATATCACTTCTCTGTAACTGCTTTCAAGATTCTTTTCGTTACCTTTAGCTTTCTGAAGTTTAACTTGTGTTTTGGCTAGATTTATTTGGATTTATCCTATTTGGAGTTAACTCTTCTTCTTGACCCTGTAGGTCTGTCTTTTTCCAATTTAGGAAACTTTCAATCATTATTTCTTTAAATATTTTTTCTGTACCACTCTCTTGATCCTCTCCTTCTGGAATTCTGAAGACCCAAATATTAGATCTTTTGTTTTAGTCTAAGGTGTTCCTTAAGGTGTGTTCATTTTATTTTCAGTCAATTTTTTTCTGTGTGTTTCAGAATTTGTCATTTCTATTGTTCTCTCCTCAAGTTCAATAATTCTTTCCTGTCTTCTCCATTCTGCTATTGGGCCCATTTGTTGCTTTTTAATTTTTTTCATTTATTGTATTTTATTTTCGAAATTTCCATTTAGTTTTTCTTTATATCACCTTTTTCTTTTTCCGTAACTTTTTATTTCTTTACCCAGAGTTTCTTTTTTTATTATTAATCTCAATTGTACTTATAACTATTCATTAAATTCTTTTTATAATGGTTATGTTAAATTCTTTCAGGTAATTCTAAAATGTGTGTCATGTTTGATTTGTCAACTGCTTATTTTCTGTTATTTAATTTCAAATCTTTCTTAAGTCTTGGAGCACAATGGGTAATTTTTAACTGACATCTGAATATTGTGGATATTTTAAGACTGAATCCCATATTTTAGGAGGCCTTCTTTTTTTTAAATGTTTTTTATTTAGTTTTGAGAGACATAGAGGGACAGTGTGAGCAGGGGAGGGCCAGAGAGAGAGGGATTCACAGAATCTGAAGCAGGTTCCAGGTTCTGAGCTAGCTGTCAGCACAGAGCCTGACTCAGGGCTCGAATCCATGAACTGTGAGATCATGACCTGAGCTGAAGCCAGACACTTAACTGACTGAGCCACCCAGGTGCCCGTAGCAGGCCTTCTTTAACAATGCTCTGGCAAAAGTGGGGATGCTATCATGTTACTGGCAGATCAGAATGGAAACTCAAGTTCTGTACTCAGCCTTCATTAACACAGAGCTAGGGAAAATTCTCTCTCTAATGCTAAGAAGCAGTAATGGTACCCTTCTTCTTGATGCTCCTGTATGGCCTCCACTTACCATGAGAAGTACCGTTTTATAGCTGAATGGTGGTGAATGTTCCCAAACTTTCTATTTGTCCTTTTCTGGCATCACCCCAGTGAGGAGGACAAGAGATACCTTGTTTGACAGGGTGGGAGTAGAAGTCCAAGCTCCAATATGGTCTCCATGGAGTCACAAGGGCCTGAGGTACCTCTTTACTGCAAGGTGTATATAAAATTCCTGTCCCACTAGACCTCTTCTGATGTAGTTAGGGATAGGAGCGGGAGCAGAATTCTGGCACCTTGTAAAGTCTGGCATGGGTCAAGTCTGGGTTTCCCCCTCAGCATTTGTTGGTGTGTATATTTGGGTGTGAAGGAGGGGATGGTTCAAGTTTTCCTATGGAGTTTGGCTGGAGTAAAGCAGTTACTGGTAAACATTTTCTGTCTTTCCAGAATACCCCATTCCTGGTCAGGTAGCTAGAGAGAACAGCCTTTTTAAATTTTATTTTATTTTTTGAGGTCTTTTAAAAATCTGTACTTACTGGCACTTCCAGTTTTCCAAGATAATTATGAGGCAAAAAGGAAACACAAGGAACTCATCTCAGTGCAGTTATTCAGGCCTCAAGGTCCCTATCTGGCCTCCCTTCCCTTCATCTTTAAGATTCTTCTCATGTTTGTTTTATATATAATGTCCAGAGTTTTTAGCTGTACTTACTGGGAGCGATAGGAAAAAGTACACAGACTCTATCTTTGGGATATGGAAGTCCCACATAATTCAACTTTTAACAATAGGCAAGAGACTTAAATAGGCACTTCATAAACAAGAATACTTAAGTGGTCAAAATATACATGAAAAGATAAGTGCTCAACATTGTCATTCATCCATTAAATGAAAATTAAATATACAAATACAATAATACCAAACATCCAAAAAAGTAACTAACATTTTTTAGAAGATTGTCAATACCAAATATTGGCAAGATTAGTGAGAGTCTAGGGGCTTGAGTGGCTCAGTCTGTTGAGCGTCCGACTTCAGCTCAGGTCATGATGTCATGGTTTAGTTCATGAATTTGAGCCTGGCATCAGGCTCATTGCTGTCAGCACAGAGCCCTCCTCAGATCCTCTGTTCCTCTCTTTCTAGTCCCTCCTCCACTCATTCTCTCTCTTTCTCTCTCAAAAAAGAAATAAAATAAAAGAATATAAATCAAATAAATAAATAAACATTAAAAAAATGCTGAGAGTTTAAATCAGCACCATCATTTTGGCAGTACCTCCTACAACTGCCTTTTGCATGCCCTTTGACTCATTGATTCACTCCTAGCTATAAAAACCCAAGAGAAATAAATTAATATGCCCACCAAAAGAAATGTGAAAAAATGTGACAGAAGCCTTATTTGTGGCAGCCAAAGCTAAAAACAATTCAAATGGTATTAACTCTAGAAAAGATAAGTAAATTATAGTAAAATTATATTTATCTTCATAAAATTAGATACTATACAGCAATAAAAAAGAAAGAAGAAAACTATGTCATGGATGAATCTCACAAAATAATAATGAATGGAAGCAGTCAGGGACATAAGAATACATATTATTTGGTACTATTTACAGGAAATGTAAGAATTGGCACAATATTCAAGGGTAATACAAATCCAATAAAGGTAATTCTGGGAAAAGGATACTGACTGGAAACAGATACAGGAAATATTCTGGGTTGTTGAAAATACACTGTATCTTTCCATGGGATGTAGTTTCATGGGTTGATATACATTTGAACATTAATTGAGTTGTGAAACTAATATGTCTATGTGTGTGTATGTGTATTTGTTAAAACTGAACCAAAAAAATATGTTAAAGATTTTCTTCCAGGGGCACCTGGGTGGCTCAGTTGGTTAAGCATCCGACTTCAGCTCAGGTCATGATCTCACATTTGTGGGTTCGAGCCCTGCATCAGGCTTTGTGCTGACAGCTAGCTTGGAGCCTGGAGCCTGTCTTTGGATTCTGTGTCTCCCTCTCTCTCTGACCCTCCCATGGTCACACTGTGTCTCTCTCAAAAAATAAATAAAAACATAAAAAAAATAAAAAAAAGATTTTCTTCCATTTCACTTTGTAATATATTCTTGGAATTGGACATTCTTGAAATCTAGAATCACTGATCTTTTGAGATTTTTTTTAAACTACATTCTTCAGCTCCCTGGTCTATCTTAATCCCCATTGTATTTACTATTTGGCTTCCTTAAGAAAAAGGCAATCTTCTACCTGTCTATCAAGACCAATGATATGGCTCAACTCCTCACTATATCAAACTATGGAGAATATCCCAAACACATCACAGTATTTCACAAAAGCCTATGTATATGTAACCTTAGTTTATCTACCAAATCTGCTGAGACATGATTTTGTTTGTGCCAAACTTTAATTCTCAGAAAAAAAATCATTCTTTCCCTGCATGAATTATTGTCAGTTTGGAAACTGGGGAGCTTCCAGAGTGAACTCTGAAGCTGGCCCCCGTGTTTGGAGAGCAAGAAGAGATTGACAAAAGAGACAGGTGGTGGCAGGTTTAATAAGCAGATAACTTACTTGCAAGGCTTACTCCGGCAGTTACAAGATACATAGATCTCTGTACCCACCTGCCAGTGTTCTAACAGTTTAGATAAAGGTCTCACCTGGGTTCTGTCACCCATACTGTTCAGGTAGTTTCAATACACAGTATTCTCTTTGGCCTGCATCCTTAAACAGGGCTCCTACTGTGGGAACAGTGGACAGAATGTATATTCCAAGGACAGGGGAGGGAGTGAGGAGCTTGGGTCCAGCTTACGGGTCAACAAGTGGCTGTATCCTCTCAATGACCTCCTTCAACAATGATTAACACAACTGTTTTTAATGTTATACATGCTGACAGGTGAAAAAGAACAAAGGTTGGACTTGGCCGCAGCTCCAGGTCCCCAGGCAGGATTCCTGAGCCATACAGATTGCAGTATTTTTACAGGTCCCTCAAGGACTTCCTTTAAAGCTATAGCTTTGCTCTCATTAGTGTTACTTCCCTCTAAGAACCATAAACACTGCTCCTCCCCCCAAGATATATATCAGCAATGAACTTTCAAACATATGACCCACTAATACACATTTGTTGGGTCTCATTGGCTAATGTTTTACTAAGCAACAATAAAAGCAACTTTATCTTAACAACAGCTACACCTCTAAGCTCCTGGAGACCTTGCTTTTAATGTGCACAAATTCTTTAGAGACTTGTGCTCTCCCTAACCCCACTAACTAGAAAAGTATATAATCAGTCACTCCTCACAAGCTCAGTGCAGCTCTTTCTGCCCCAGGGTTCTGTCCCCATGCTATAATAAAAGCACCTTCTGCACCAAAAAGTCTCAAGAATTCTTTCTTGACCATTCATTAGTGCCCCCACATCAGTTTCTACACTATTGATAACTGTCTGCGTCACTTATCTCTCTATTTTTTTAATGTTTTATTTATTTTTGATACAGAGAGAGACAAAGCATGAGAGGGGGAGGGGCAGAGAGAGAAGGAGACACAGAACTAGAAGCAGGCTCCAGGCTCTGAGCTAGCTGTCAGAACAGAGCCTGACGCGGGGCTCGAACCCACGAACGTGAAATCTGACTTGAGCCGAAGTCGGAGACTTAACCGACTGAGCCTCCCAGGTGCCCCTATCTCTGTATTCTTGAAGGCTCCCAATGCAGATAAAGTGATTTTTATTTTACCAGAGACCCACATTTCTTCACTAAACTCATTCATTCAACCAGTTCCTGCCTCTCTTAATCAGGCTCAAATTCTGTCTCCTCTGGAGAACCTTCAATAACTATCTCAGTCAGAAGTGATCATGATCTGGCATCTACTGAATGAATTATAGTACACAGGCTATGCCACTCTTGTGGCATTTCCTATGCACCAAAAATAACTTCGAAGGGACATGTGTTAAACAAACACAATTCAGCAATAATTAGAAGTAAATAGGTTTTAATACTGTTGAGGAAGAATTCTCTCTGCCCTTAAAAGTCCTTCTAGTTGGAAAAAGTCAAATCGACATGAAGTAGATTAAGGAGAAAATCAAGCTTAATTTCATATGTACAAGGAATCCATGCAGACATGGATATTTAAAGACAGGCAAAATTAGGTGTCTTGTCATCCTGAACTAAGAAGACGGTAGTGGGACTTCACAGTGTAGAAATGCAGGGTACCTGAGTGGCTAATTGGTTAAGTACATCTCATTTTGGCCCAGGTCATGATCTCATGGCTTGTAAGTTCGAGCCCCCATTGGTCTCTTTGCTGACAGCTCAGAGCCTGGAGCCTGCTTCAGATTCTGTCTCCATCTCTCTCTGCCCCTCCTTTGCTCATGCTCTGTCACTCTCTCAAAATATAAATAATCATTAAAAAAAGTACAGGAATGCAATTCCCAGGAAGATGAAATTGAGTAAATGTTTGATAAATAGATGTTTGCTGGGCCTTTTAGAAAAAAAAATGGGACCTACAGGACTTTGATTAAACAGGCCTTCCTAGGTTCCTTCTGGTCTACGACACATAATTCCTATTATAATGTAGTTATCTATGGTGATAGCTCTCTCCCTGAAGGCCCCCTATCAAAATTTTACAGGCAGATGAGAGGGAGGTAAAGAACTTTTCCTAAATCAGTTGAGTTTTGATTTCTTTTTAACTCAAAATAATCTTCATGCCAAAGTGGTCCATCTTGGGGTGGCCTGCCTTTACTCCCTACAATATTATTAAACTTCTTAGCTATAAAAGGTGGACTTCCCTGAAAAGTGAAAAGAAACTACAGACAAAAAGCATCAATAGGTTTTAGTATATGAAAACTTAAATTTAATAATGGTGAGATTTTTTTAAAAGCATAATCAAAATTTTAAAAGTCATGTAAGAGATGAGAGGAAATCACTCACAGTAGATTTAGAAACAAATCATGACTGAGGCACCTGGTGGCTCAGTTGATTAAGCATCTCATGATCTCGCAGTTCACAAGTTTGAGCCCCGTGTCAGACAGCTCTGTGCTGACAGCTCAGAGCCTGGAGCCTGCTTCGGATTCTGTGTCTCCTTCGCTCTTTGCCTCTCCCCTGATTTTGTTCTGTCTCTCTCTCTCAAAAATAAATAAAAATCTTAAAAATTATATATATTTTTAAATGTTTTTATGTCTTTTATTTATTCTTGAGAGACAAAGAGAGACAGTGTGAGTAGGGGAGGGTCAGAGAGAGAGAGGGAGACACAGAATCTGAAACAGGCTCCAGGCTCTGAGCTAGCTGTCAGCACAGAGCCCGACGCAGGGCTCGAACCCACAAACCGTGAGATCATGACCTGAGCCGAAGCCGGCCGCTTAACCGACTGAGCCACCCAGGTGCCCCTTAAAAATATATATTTAATAAAAGAAACAAATCATGACTAGTTATTTATGTACAAACATGTCAGTAACATGACTAGTTATTGAATTACACCCAAATAAATAAGTGAAAATAAGGGAGGGGGAATACAGTTCCTCTTCCTTATAGTTATTGGGGTGGAATTATGTGGGACTTGAGACAGAGATGAAACACAAAGAAACAAACAGCAATAATAAATATAAAAAAAGCCTTTAGAGTAAATGTTTGCATCTTTCTCATGAGTGTATAAATATAGTGACTGATTCATCTGCTAATCTAATTCCAGTTCTAACAGAAGATATCTTGCATGTCTCTCAGAAATAACCTCAGGTTTCATTTCATCCAAACATCATGTGCACTTTATCACTTTTGAAAGACTTTCTTAGTTTCCTGGACTGACCATACTCCAAATGGAATTACATTGCTAACTTAGTGAAAATAATTTCCTTCAGCAAAGTCGTTGCTTTATGGCTACTACGAGACCACCTGCAAAGGCTGTGAAAGCTTCTCTACCAGCCAAGAAGATAATTTAATCAGCCATTCTGCAACGTTTACTTCTTCTTCTTTTTTTCTTTTTCTTTTTTGTTGGGGGGGGAATGGGGGTGAGGGAGAGGTTCTACTATGTCATCTTTATTTATTCTTTTTATTTCATTAAAATCCAAGTTAAGCTAGCTCAGAGCCTAGAGCCTGCTTCAGATTCTGTGTCTCCCTCTCTCTCTGACCCTCCCCTGCTCACACTGTCTTTCTGTCTCTCAAAAATAAATAAAAGACATAAAAAAAAAGACATGCCAAAAAATCCAAGTTAAGTTGTTGCAGCTGAAGTCAAAAAAGTTGCTGCTTGTTTTTTTCCTCTAGGATTTTGATGGTTTTCTTTCTTACATTTAGGTCTTTCATCTATTTTGAGTTTATTTTTGTGTATGGTATAAGAAAGTGGTCCAGGTTCATTCTTCTGCATATCTGTCTCCAGTTTTCCCAACACTATTTGCTCATTCTTTTTTTTTAAGTTGATTTATTTTGAGAGAGAGAGAGAAAAGAGGGCACCAGCAAGGAAGGGGCAAACAGAGAGGGAGGCACAGAATCTGAAGCAGTCTCTGTTCTTTCAGTGCAGAGACCAATGCAGGCTTCTAACCCATGAACCATGAGATCACGACCTGAGCTGAAACCAAGGGTCAGAAACCTAACCGACTGAGCCACCCAGCTGCCCCACAACTCGCTCATTCTTCAGCATTTACTTCTGCCTTTGGCGGATTCACTCTCCACTTCCCTGTTCTTTGACCTCTCTTCTCTGAACAAACCTTTTCATAGGTATCAAAATGACTTCACAAAGCCTTTGTGTGAGTAAAATTGTAAAGAGATCTCACACATGCCAAGGAAGGATCTAGATTTCAAAATCATCACAAAATTTCTCCTAAAACATTTTATGATGTGAGTGGAAATATAAAAATTGGCTTTATGGTGATATGACTAATTTCAATTAAAATATTCTTTACACATTATGTTTAGAAAAAAGAGATTAGTATATCAGTATTCCTAAAAATTTCACCACATAAATGATCCAGAAATAAAAGTCCATTTTGCCTGTCCATTTTCCTACAGGCCCCAAACACTCTCTCTTTTTCTCTCTCTTTTTTCTAATCCAGAAACCTGCCTCCTCACATTTTAAAATGTCTACCACACTTATCTAAGAAACCCACTTCTGCCAGAATTCTAGGAAAGCAATGTCCATCAGCTCTTTGCCAGAAATCCATTGTTCCAAAACATTAAATTAATATAGCAATAAAATCTTTGGGGTTCCTTTTCACCTTTATCTATTTATTATTATTTTTAAATAAGCGCAGGCTTAAGACTTTAAAGGTTGCCTTGGTAGTGCAGGGGCAGTGGTGCCAAGTGGTGTCAGCTAGGGTACTTCATCAGCCAATCAAATCATGAGCTATGACCCTGAAGCCAATGAGTGCAGACCAGGGGCGGGGCTTGGAACAAGTTAACTGCCAGCGAGGCTGCAGTTGATTGTGGCTGTTCAGGAGTGAACAGAATAGAGCTAGTCTCCACCTCTCATGTACTCCAGGATACTCTTTCTGAGGCTCTGCACGGTGAGCCCTCCCTTAATTTCCCCTTGAGAAAATTGCCGTTTCCCTCGGGTGTTTTCCGCTTCAGCCTTCCCTTAGGGGAGGAGCAAATGTTCCCAAGGTATTCCAGCTACACATTGTGCCAGCTATTCCCGCCTTGATTTTTCACCTTTTGTGTGGCAGAGAAATTAAGGCAAAGGAGACTCTCAGTTGGAATTTCTGCTCCTTGGCCCCTGGCCCTCCTCCGTTACTCCTCCTATATCATCCCTCCAAACTATTTACTTGGCTTGTGTTTATTCCCTTTGCCTTTCTGCGGCACTGAGAGGAAAGCACACTGATGCTGTGATCAATCTCAGGTGCATGGAGTTGAACTGAAAAGGAGGAAGGACTCCTTGGGAGTAAAGAGGCATTAGGAGGGCAAAGAATGCCCACCTCAGACTCTGTAAGAGGGCTGCTGTGTGGTGTAGCAGAAGAGTTTACTGAAGAGACCATCCAACCCCAGGTATGCATCTGTCATGAATCATTAGGCCAGAGCTTGTTTGGTAGGTGTGAAGATAACTGGGATGCTGGGGTCCAGCTGCAGCAGGTCCAGGGCTCCCTGAAGGATGGAAGGTGTCGGCAAAAGGGGGAGGGAACGAGAGAGCCACGAGTTTCTTTCTGACCACTGGTAGGCATCTCTGCTCTGACCAGAGAGCCAGCTTTATTTATGGAAAAAAATGTATGGGGCCAGCACAGAAGTGGCATTTGCCTTAGACAGTGATTTCTGATGAGAAATTTCTTTGGCATATAAAAATTTCCCAGAACAGATTGGTAGAAGACTTATGCATAATCTTTATCAATAGTGATTGATGTAGGTGATTTAGATGCTTATCATATAAGGGAAGGAAGGTATCTTTAGTACTCAAATACAAGGCAATGTTTTTAGTATAGTAAAGGCAAAAGTTAGTTCTTTGTGAGCTGGGGTAATAGCCTGTTTTTTTTTTTTTTTTTTGAGGGGAAATAAAACAGGTTTCTCAGGAAATGCAATATTTGCTCCTATAATCACAAAATAAGAAATTCCTGTAATAAGTTCCTTCACAAAGTGCAATCAGCATATTTTAGAATAAGGGGACAAGTCATTCCCAATACCAATCAGCAAGGTGCCTTGGGGATTGGTGCTCAAGCAAAAATAATTGAGTGAGGGTAAATATCGGTCACCATCTGATGGTGGGAGGCCTTGCACACCCGCCTTACCTCACAAGGAGTTTTCTCAACTCAGGGAGTTCAGACAATGGCTCCCAACACTGGGATGCCACAGTGCCCTCTTCAGAAAGCTTTTGTCAGCTGATTCCTGGAAAAGGTGATTAGAAGAAAGAAAGACATCGCGTTTTCAGGGACAGTGAAGTAGTCTGACTTACACTTTTCTATGACAAAAAGAATTTCTTAAGACTGACTATTCAGGACAAAGCTACAAGTTATTTTTGAGAAAGCAGACATTAATTAACTCCTCACACAAAGGAAATTGAGGCGTTATCAAATTTAATGAAAAATTAATGTAGGAGACCTATTTGGTAATTTCAAGACAAACCAATATATCTTCCTTAATGAGACATGATTCATAAACTTCTCCAAAGTTGTCAAAAGTCAATTTAAGCTCAAGAAGAGTTTTAAGTACATTGAAAATCTGTTTAGCCTCACTGCTATTTCTTTACTGAATCTTTTAAAATATTAAACTACAGTAATATTAGCATTTACATGTTAATTTAAAATTAGATTATGTCTTCCATAAGAGGCTTTTTGGAAAATTTGGAGTATAGGTTGAAAAAGCCAAACTGAGTATTTGCCACATACAGCCAGATCGTGAAATTCTGTTGAATTTGACCCCTGATTCTCAAGGATAATTAAGACTTGGAGTAATGTTATTCTTTCGTGAAAGGAATTGGTTAGGGTTAAATATGTAAGCATTTATTAAAGTTTTCAAATAAACAATTTGAAATTTGAGAAAAATGCTTCTGGGAACATGTATCCCTACTTCTAGCTTAGAAAATAGACTTCTTAACCATATTAAATTCTGCAAGCATGTAAGAATGTTTAACTATGTTGCAGAAAATACTTTTCCTTTTTTGGTCAAGTTTGTCTTCTCCAGGATGCTTTGTTCTAGAATAACAGTGTGGAAATTAGTAGGTGACATTGATAATATTTTCCTAAATAGTTCGATGTTAACTAAGAGCAAATATCATCAATCTATCACAGTGTTGCTCCTTAATGGTATGGACTCCTCCTAGGCCAGTGCTTCTGAATAACGGCCACTCATGAGAATCACTGAAAAGATTGTAAGGTTGCCAATAGCTAGGTAAGACTTCAAACCAATTAGACTAATCTCTCAGGTGTGTGTTTTTGTTTTTTTAGAGATTTTATTTTTAAGTAATCTCTACACCCAATGTGGGACTCAGCTTCTAACTCTGAGATCAAAAGTCTCATGCCCTACCAACTGAGCCAGCTGGGCATCCCTGCATCTGTATTTATGAAACTCTCTAAATGATTCCAATGTGGAGCCAAGGTTAGAGGGCTGGCTAACCTTTCTCTACTCTAGCACTGCTAGAGTTATCAATATCACCTAGTCTACACTTCAGCTCTTGACATGTTAATGTAGGGTTAAGGAATTTAGAATCCTTTGAAGAAAAACAAAAAACAAACAAAAAAGAAGCCCCTGACATCAGGGAACTCATCTGACACTCAAAGCTAAGTGTCACTGAGTGTCCCTACCAGCTGGCCTATTACTCTTACCCAGTCCATATTATTCTCCTGTGGGACACAAACAAACTCACAGAACATTAACATCACATGAGGTCACTAAAAACCAGTGACAAAAAGTCACCAGGCAACCCAAAGAATACCAAACATTCCCTCTCTTGTCTAACATGAGTGCTACTTCTGTACATCTGGTAGCTTTATCCTCATTCTGGTCTGCCCTCCCCATAGAAAAGATTTGTTAACACACCCAGTCACAGAATTATCCTTGCTTTCTGACCCAATCAACACCCAATCTATATAGCACTCAATCTATAGTAATCTCTCACTTCTCTCCAGAATTACCACCCACAACCTAGATCCACAGTAATTGGATTGAAACACCCCACATTTTTTCAGGCTGGATGTTCTCCCTTACTGAGACAAATAATGAACCCAAATTGTCAACCTCACATGTGTTTCTGGTGGTCCTTGCTTGAAGGACAGTGATACTATTTCTAACAAAACGACTCAAGAATATTAAAAAGAGAAGAGGGAGGGGGGCCAAGATGGTGGGAGTAGCATGAAAATTCTCTGCTTCTTTTATCCCTGAAATTCAGCTATATCAGCACCAAACCATTTTTCACACCTAGAAAATTTATCTGAGGACTGACACAACAATCTGCATAACTTGATCCACATAATTTAGCAGGTACATGCAGCAGACAGGTGAACTGGGGGAGAGAGAAGCCACAGAGGGTAGGGAGCTGTTTTCGTTTGCAGAGAGATGATGGAGACAGTGGGGAGAGTACAGGAAAACACTCCCCCTCAAAGCTGCTGGAGAGAAAAAGAAAGAGTGGAAACACCATAAAGAACTGAACAAGAAAGGGAGAAATTATGTTATGATATTGACCTGTTTTTGTTGATTTTGAGGAGAGTTCTCTGTGCCTCTCAGCCTTGGATGCTTCTTTCATTCCCCAAATTAGGGAAGTTCTCAGCTATAATTTGTTTAAATAAACCTTTCTTTCCTTTTTCTTGTTCTTCTCCTTCTGGGATTCTTATATTACAGATATTGTTTCATTTCATGGAATCACTTAGTTCTCTAAGTGGTCTAATAATTTCCTTTCCCTCTTTTTTGTTTCATTATTTTCTTTAATTTCATCTTCTATTTCACTTATTCTCTCCTCTGCTTTTTCAATCCTTGTTGTCACTGTACCCAGTTGTTTATCATCTCAGTAATAGCATTTTTTATTCCACCCTGATGAGTTCTTAGGTCTTTGATCTCTATAATAAGTGTTTCTCTTGTGTCATCTATGCTTTTTTCAAGTCTAGCTAGTAGTCTTATGACTATTGTTCCAAACTCTTGTTCAGATAAATTGCTTATGTCTGTTTTGATCAAGTCCTTGTCTGTGATTTCTTCTTGACATTTCTTTTTTCTTTTTATTTTTTGCAGAGAGAGAGAGAGAGACAGAGAGAGAGAGAGAGAGAGAGAGAGAGAGAGAGAGAGAGAGAGAGAACTCTAGTGTGGGAGGGTTAAAGAGAGAGGGAGACAGAGAATCCCAAACAGGCTCTACACTATCATCAGGGCAGAGTCCAGTGCAGGGCTCCAAGTCATAAACTATGAGTTCATGACCTGACCCAAAATCAAGAGTTGGACACTCAACTGACCAAGTCACCCAGGTATCCCACTTCTTGACTTTTCTTTTGAGAGGAATTCTTCTGTCTTGTCATTTTGGTTAAGTTTCTGTCTTTTCCACATTTTATATTTTTTTAATGTTTTATTTATTTTTGAGAGAGAGACACACACAGTGTGAGAAGGGGAGGGTCAGAGAGAGAGGGAGACATAGAATCTAAAGACAGGTTCCAGGCTCTGAGATAGCTGTCAGCACAGAGCCTGACGCGGGGCTCAAACTCATGAACTATGAGATCATGACCTAAGTCGAAGCTGGACAGTCAACCAACTGAGCCATCCAGGTGCCCCTCCACATTTTAAAAGCTAATTGTGTTTTGTACCTGAGAGTACTGCTATATTTAAAAGGGCTCATACACTGTCCAGGGCCTGGAACTTCAGGAAGTGTTTCTGGTGTATGCTGTGTGCACTCTGTTATTGTATTTTGGCTGTTCTTTTCCTCTTGTCAGTCCTCAGAAGAGCTCCTCTTTGCTTGAAACGGTGGAGTTTTTGGAGCTTTAATTAGGGGTGTCTGTTCAAGTAACCCTGGAAAAAATTGGGGGGGGGGAGCCTGATCCTGTTTTTTAAAAAAAGAGAGTATAAGGCTATTCCAAAGAAAAAGAAAGGAAAAAAGAAGAACAAGAAGAATAGGAAGAAGAAAAGAAAGAAGGAAAAAGGAAAGAAAAAAAAAGCCTGATTCCAAAAAAAAAAAAAGAAAAGGAAATGAAAACAAATAAACAAACAAACAAGAAACTATGAGCCTGATTCCAAAAGAATAAATAAGAAGAAAGAAACAAAGAAAAAAGAGCTCTAGGTGTCATTTTGATGCCCTGGATTTCTAGTGCACTTGGTTCATGGTGGGTATTGGCTGTGCTGGTCTTCTGGAGGAGAAGTCCACTGCTTTGGCTCAGAGTCAGTCTTGCCCCAGTAAATAAGCAGTTTCCAGGTATGTAGGGGCAGTGGGTTTGGTGTGAACGGGTCCTGCCTCCACTGGACCCTGCTGTGTTGCTCTGTGAAGTTCCACTATGTTGGTGTTGAGGGAGAGATGGTACCACCCCAATCTCTCAGGGAGGATCTCACGCACCCACTGTTCAGGCAGCTCTCACATAATAGTGAGGACAGTCAGCTCACTCTGCTCACAGCTCTCTTGAGTTTTTTCTTTGGCATGTGGCTGGGATTCAAAACCCAAAGTCTTAAAGGATGTAGCATTATGTATGTATACTCTCCTCCTCCAGAGTAGAGTCTCTGCACACTATGTGAAGTCCTCAGTCCCTGAGAAACAGTTCTATACCTACAGTGTACAGCATCTATGGTTTAGCATCGCTAAAAGCAGCAAAGGCTATATTCCCTCTGGGTACACCTCTGTCCTCTGCTGATGAAAGGCCTTTTTCTGGCACCTGCAGGTTCTTTTGTTCTTAGGAGGTAATAAACCCTTTTCCAAAAGTGCTCTAAGAAGGAGAATATTCTCTCCCAGTGCACCGCAGAGATTACTGCACCACATGATGCACTCTAGGGCCAGCTCACTCCTTCCCGAAACCTCAGAGTTTGAGCTCCAAACATTGTCTGCAAACACAAAAACAAAAACGAACAAACAAACAAGCAAACAAAAACAAAAACTGGGACACTCAGTAATCCTCACTCCCTCTCTCCATGGTCCAGAGAGGTTTTCATTTTGTATGAACTCAATGAAGCACTTTCTCAACCCCTCTCTTCCTCTACCTTTGTCTTTCCTTAGAAAGGGTTTCATCCCCTCTACAGCACCATCGTTTTTCTCTCCCCCAATTCACTTTCATGCACCTCACACCTACCAAACTGTCTCCCTCCAACTGTGGAGATCCTTCTGCCACCATGCAGATCTATTTCATGGGTTTTCCAAGCGATCTGACCTCAATACAGCTATGTCTGCGGGACAAGGAAAGGCCATTGTCTCCCTACTTTTCTGCCATCTGAACTCCTCCAGAGATCAAAATATTCTGACCCCATCCCACTTCCTACTTTGGAATACCTGCCAGGACATGCTTCCAGAGACTCAGAGAAGCTGAGGTAAACCCCTCAGTTGTCCATCTCCAGAACTAAGTAACCTGCACCAGTTGGTGGTCCCAGTGATTGATTAGATGAAAACCTCTTGCAACCAGTTGGGTAGATTCAAGGTGAATAACAGCTGAATAGTGCTCTGCATTGTGAGTAAACACAGGATGACACTGGCTAGGATCAATCACTTGGGGTTGTACCTTATCTACCTTCTTTAAAATGAAAGTACTGTAGAAAGAGGAAATTTTCCTAAATTTGGTGGACCCTAAGATATCACTTGAAGTAACTGAGAAGTCTGAGCTTCTTTCTTTGTCTTCTTTTTGTCTTTTTAAAGAAAAGTATTAGAAGGCCACCAAGAAGCAAATTTTGCAGTCTTATGATCCTGTGAGAGTTTTGCCAAGTCATAAGAGTTGAAATAAGACAGTCTGTGGGAAACAACAAAATGGATTTGAATTCCAGTGTGTCTAATACCACTTTTCTTAACAAACTAGTTTCTGGCACATGGGGGCATTTTTTCAGAACTACAAGTATAACTACTTCTGATGAGCTCCCTGAAATCATTCTAATACTGTCTTTGACCTGCATAGTTGGAGGTAGGTGTAACTCTGTTAAGTTTGTTCTGTGGATATATCTTGTAATTGCCACCATATAGAATTGAGGACAGTAATGGAATATTAGAAATTTGTTCCTAAATTTATACTTTTAACCCAAGATTATCAACCAAATGAATTCAGACATAATCTGCCTCTGAGAAGAGACACGTAGAGTCTGATTCATAGTCTTCATCCTCTTTGGATTCAAAGTATTCACATCCTTTTACTTGGTAGGTCATAGTGAGATATAAATGATGAGAAGACTTGAAGCAGATGATCAAAAAGTCAAGGGTTGGTGGATTTTCCTTATTATCTGCTTTATCATAAATTATAGTTTCATTTACATTCTAAAGCAGGTTATGTACTGTTTTATTCACTTGGATAAAGAATTTTTGGGTCTTCTGAGTGTGTCAGTTACTTTTAATCATTTGGTATGGTGTCCCATAGGTTTTGTTCAAATGATAAATTATGTCTAGCCCTTATGGGAAGAAAAGAATACTATAGAAATCAAAAGATCTCTTTTTGCATTCTTTGACTTGATTACAAATTATATTACAAAGAAGTGGAAAAAAGAATACATTAAACTGAAGGAAATGTGATGAAATTGCTTATTGTAATTTTATGACAATTCATTATAGGCTTTCTAATGTGTAGTAGGCAATAGGAGGCTAGTTTTTTTCATTGGGCAAATTATCATACCAAGTTCCTCATTGTTATTTTGAAATCATACAGAAGATTTCATTAAAATTTAGTTATTTATTAACCTCTTGCTGCACGATTGCTGAAGAAACTAATATTTGATTTGTAGCATGTACAAAAAATTTCTATAAGTATTTAGCAAGAGCCAGTGATTGCTAGTAATATTTACTAAAGATTTTAAGGAAATGAGATACTTCATAGAAGAGGTAAATACAGAATCTAAGAGATTAACAATTACACTGATTCAGTGTGCTTAAGTATAAGGGAGGGTATCAATTACTGGAATTAAATAAGTAGAAATTGGAGAAGTATTTCATTGTCCTCAGCATTAAGAAAGCATATCAAATTAAAGTTCTATAAGTATGATATTTTACTGTCTTTCAGTAAAAATGTATTTTTTGCAGCATGTTTGAACCTACACTTAAAAGGCTTTCCAATTCCTCTCCCTGTGATACTATTTTTAATTGGATGCAGTTTTGAAATATTAAGTTTTACATCTGACAAGGTGTGTATAGTAAATATTAATATTTAGTATATATTAGTAATTTGTTCATACAAATTCAAAGATGACTTAAGGCAATATGTAAAAAGTACTTGCCAATTCACTGTTCTGCCAGTTGATAGACACTTGTGGTATGGATACCATCAGATCAGATATGTGAAAAAAGGAATAGGCATGGAAGAGCTGACTGAGATCCAGCTAAACGTCAAAACAGAGCCTCTGTCTGGAAGGAGGTGGGCAGCTCAGAGAATAAGTACACATACAGCTACTGAGAGTGTGAGCAGCTAATGAGAGTTTAAGTAGAATTCAAAAGTTTAGACAAGAACTGGTACATAACATAGAAGCCCAGAGAGAGAACACCTGGGTGGCTCAGTCGGTTAAGTGTCAGACTTTGGCTCAGGTCATGATCTTGCAACTCATGGGTTCGAGACTTGTGTTGGGCTCTGTGCTAACAGTTCAGAGCCTGAAGCCTGCTTTGGATTCTGTGTCTCCCTCTCTCTCTCTGCTCTTCCCCGACTTATTCTCTGTCTCTCTGTCTCTCTCTCAAAAATAAATAAAAAGATTAAAAAACTAAAAGAAGAAGAAGAAACTTCTACCAGAGATTGACCTGCTGATATAGAACTCTAGAAGCAAGATAATTCTGACATTAAACCAATCTATTGCCTCAGTTAGGAATATTTTACAGAGTTCCCATTACAACAGAGGCTAGTCTTTAAGTGTGTATTGCTTACAAGATTCCAAGAAACAGATGTTGGACTACTTCCCTGGAGTTGGAAGTAAGGCGGAAGGCAAACTACAGATACAGTAATGGCAGCTGCAGTGTTATAAAAAGTTGAGAACAACTGGAGTTGGGTAGAGGAGAGAGACTCTCTTTACTATAAGGGATGTAGAATGCATAGTTGATACATTAAATAGTTCTCTAGCCCTGGGGTTGGCAGCAAATTTTTTCTATAAAAGAACATATAGTAACTCTTTTAGATTATACAGGCCATATGAACTCTGTCACAATTACTCAACTCTGCCATTATAGTTCAAAAGCAACCATAGACAATATGTAAGATGTGGCATGGCTGTGTTCTAATAAGACTTTATAAAAACAGGCATTGAGTCAGATTTGGCCCAGGGCCATTGTTTGCCAACACCTGCTCTAGTCAATCAGAACATGAATGAGAACAAACAAATGTAACTAGTGATATTAACAAACATTAATGAAAGCATGTATTCATATAAGAACCAGAAGCAGATTCTAATTTCATTTGTTATAAACATGTTTTGTAACCATACGATTTTGACTTATATGCAATATTAAGTACTCCTATAAACTTAACTTTTATTTGTCAATAACCTTTTAGGAGAAGAGAATGCAAGTCAAGAGCTATGCAGGGTCTAAGATTTTACTCTACTTGCAGGGGCGCCTGGGAGGCTCAGTCAGTTAAGCGGCCAGCTTGGGCTCAGGTCATGATCTCATGATTCATGGGTTCGAGCCCCGCATTGGGCTCTGTGCTGACAGCTAGTTCAGAGCCTGGAGCCTGCTTCAGATTCTATGTCTCTCTCTCTTTCTCTAACCCTACCCTGGTCGTGCTGTCTCTCTCTGTCTCTCAAAAATAAATTTTAAAAAATATTCAAAAAAGATTTACTCTATTTGCAAGTAATAAGTTAGCCTGTCACAGGTTCATGGTCCTTGCAATAAAAAAACATGGGACTTCTGGGCCTGAGACAAAGGACTTTAGTACTGACAGTGATAGTAGAAGCCAGAGTATCAGCATCTTCTTGTGCCTATTTCATGAGTCCCAGTACCTGCAGGGAGAAGCAGAGAAGGCCCAGTGAAACCCACATACACAGGAGAAGGAACCTTACTTTAGAGAACTTGAATATTTTGTGATGGGCAGTAAGCTCATCCAACCTCTTGCCCTAGAGGGAGACACTATATTGCACTGTACAGTATAGTAAACCAATTATTTGCTCTGGAAGGAGACACTTGGTATTCTCTTCCAAAGAGGTTAGCCATTCAAATATTTTTGAAAGATAATCTGGAAGAAAAGCAATCAATGACTCCCTTCATAAGACATGGAGAAACACAGCAGACCCAGGAAGAATCATCTCCTAAAGGCAAAGATATCACCTCACCCAGCAAGTAATCAGTGTTTCCTTAATGAACAAATGTTGAGCAGATGCCCATAAGAGGATTTACAAATACCCATTAAATATTTTCGACAAATACAATTAATTAGTTATTTCATTATCAGCATTAACTTCTGAGTGTTCATTCCTCTATTCTTCCATGCACATCTTCCATATAAGCCATGGTTAATTATTTGTAGTTTCTGAAGTTTGATACAATCATGTACTCATTTGTCGACACTGTTCATGATAATACATCTAACTGAAACCTGCCTTCCTCTTGTATGCCTGAAAATCTCCTACACATCCTTTTGTACCCATATCAATATACTTCCTACATCTGCTTTTTAAAAAATAAAATGGGCATGGAGATGAGCATTAACTTTCCTCTGTTACTGGTAATAAGCAGATGTAAAATTAGAAAAATGCAATAGAGTTAAGACTTTAACACCTATTACATTGTGATGTATTTTCTTCTCTTTTGCTAGAGATAGGAGTGTCTGGCATGTATTCTATGCTAATAGAATGATGGATAAGTGAGAAATTATGTATTTTTGTATTACTAGGTGCAAAAATATACAGAGGCTATACAATGGATGAGCCCAAAATTATTTTTTTCTATTTTTACACCAATAATTATCTTTAATGTTGCATTCAACATGGATGTTTACATGCTCCAAAAGTTATTTTGGCAGGTAAGAATTAGTCTTTTTTCAATAATATCATTCACTCATGAACTACTATATGTTATTTATGCTCAAAATTTTTAAAATTTTGCTCCAAAGGGGCGCCTGAGTGACTCAGCCGGTTGAGCCTCCGACTTCAGCTTTGGTCATGATCTTGCTGTTCCTGATTTTGAGCCCCACATTGGGCTCTGTGCTGAAATCTCAGAGCCTGAAGCCTGCTTCTGATTCTGTGTTTCCCTCTATCTCTACCCCCTCCCCGGTTGCACTCTGTCTCTCTCTCTCTCTCTCAAAAATAAACAAACATTTAAAAAATTAAGAAAAAATTTGCTCCGAACTATAAATTATAACAAAGATGACAGGAAAAAATATGAAGTGTGGGAGAAGTAAATTTAGCTTTATATTTTACTGAATAAACCATATCTTAGCAATTGACCAGCATATTGAAGGCTCAGGAAAAAAAACTTACAGAGATAAAAAATATTTGGTCCAGTTTTAAATTATTTTTGATAAAATCCATTTTTTAAGTACCCACCTTCTGAAACTTTCCTTACTCACATGAATAAAAACAGAGAACACTCATAGAAACACCTCTAACTCTATTTCACAAACTATTGTTTTTCCTAATCCTGTCATATTTGAATCCCATCAAGGAAAGACCTTGAAGAAAAAAATACTGCAAATCATAAGTACGGTATACATTTCTTTCAAAGTAATTAAAGCCGCTTTGTAAATATAAAGGATTACCTAAGTTCCACTAGAAGCAAAACTATTAAAATAAGCTACACTTTCTATACATATTCATATTATTGCTGTCTTTTTTTAATATTGGTATAGCATGAGCATTTTTCCACATCACAAAATTTTTATAATTATTTTTTATTTTTTAATTGAGATATAATTACACACAACATTATATTAGTTTCAGGTATACAGCATAATGATTTGATACTTGTTCTATTTTTAAATGATCACCAAAATAAATCTAGTTAACACCCATCACCAAAAAGTATTACAGTTTTTTATCATAACTTTTAAGACCTACTCTCTTTGCAACTTTTAAGTACACAGTACAGTATTATTCACTTTAGTCACCGTGCTATGCATTAAGTCCCATTACTTATTTATTTTATAACTGGAAGATTGTACCTTTTGACCCCTTCATCCCTTTTCCCAGCCTCCTGAGCCCCTACTCTGGCAACTGCCAATCTGTTCTTTGTATCAGTGACCTCAGGGTTTGTTTGTTTTTTTAAGATTCCACATATGAGTTAGGTCATACAATATTTGTTTTCTTCTATTTCTTATTTCATAATGCCTTCAAGATTCATCCATGCTGTCCCAAATGGCAGGAATTCCTTCTTTTTTATGGTTGAGTAATATTCCATTGTATATACATTTTTTCCCCCACTCACTTATTTATGGATAAGTAACTTAGGTTACTTCTATGTCTTATTATTGTAAATGAGTATTGTAAACAGTGTAAATTCACATTATTGTAAATAATCCTACAATGAACATGGGAGTGGAATTCTAAAATCTCATAGGTAGCTTCAGGCACAATCACAATTTTCCAAGACCATCTGGCAATGAAATCATACTACATGGCTGCCACTGATAGAAAAGAAGAAAGCAGGAGGCAATGGTGGGAAGACAGAAGGCCAGGTTCCACTTCTAGACTAATAGAATTTTTCTTCTCATCTTTTCTATAGTCCTCTGCCAATCCTCTACATTCTTTCCATTTTATTTTCTCCTTCTTTTCCTCTTTGGTAACTTCTTTCTAAACTTGTCATTTTTTCTGTTAATAGGCTAGGCTTCAGTTTTATGCATAAATATGTATATATATATGTGTGAGTATGTATATAAATATATGCATGTAATATACATATTTATATTCAACACCTTAATCAAGAAATTTAAAAATTCCCTTTTAATTATATGATATTTCCTACAAGTGCTATGTCTTAGGTCCTAAGAATCTCATTGCAATATTTGCCTCCTATTTCCAGACTTAGAAGAACATATTTGTTAAATAAGATAACTTAAAATTTCCCTTTGATGGATTCAGTGTGATTCTGTACCTCTAATAATCCTGACAATCTGCTTTTTAAAATAGGATAAAAAGACAATCTGATTTTTCTATCCATAAAATTTATTTGCAGATATTTTTAATTACAATTCCTGGCTTTTTAATGAATTATATCTTAATTCTTTGGTATCTGGCATCTATGAATAAATTACTTTTGAAAACAACTTCATGGTTATTTTTTGCAACTATCCTCATGAGTTCAGATCCCATGCTGACTGCAGCTGCTGTAAGAAACCTTGGTAGGTATATATTTTCCTCTTTTTCTACATTTAAAATATCATATTCTGTACTTAATGTGTCTAGTGTTAAAATCTTTTGCTCACTGGAGCTTTTCACTATTGAAGTGAGGCATTGGGGACTGAGCATAGAGATTCAGGTCGGTGGTGCTTAGAACAAAATGAAATGCGAGTGATGGGCTTACCTAAAATATATATATTAAAGTCTTTTATTCCGTTGTGGAATAAAACAGGGAATTATTTGGAATCCTTGACTTTATACATGCTTCTGCCTCAAGCCAAACGTTCTGATTGTGAACAATTTGCAAATACATTGTGATGAGATTTCTATTGTCCAATACTGCTTTTTCTTTGAAAATACTGTAATTAGGATAATGCCATTTGTAAAAAAAATTAAAAATAAAAAATAAAAAAGCCTTTAGAGTCATTGTCACCATTAAGACCAAAAAACATAAAAAGTCAAAAACAGTAAAATCATTTACTTTACAGTGTTTTCAGAGTGTTCTATTTTAGAAGACATAAATCTATATTTAAAATTAAGTACCAAGTCAGGGTACCTGGATGGATCAGTTGGTTAAGCCCCTGACTTTGGCCTTGGTCATGATCTCACTGTTCCCAAGTTCCAGCCCTGCATCAGGCTCTGTTCTGACAGCTCAGAGACGGGGCCTGCTTCAGATTCTGTATCACCCTCTCTCTCTGCCCCTCCCCCACTTTTGCTCTGTCTGTCTGTCTCTTTCACAAATAAAAATTAAATAATTTTTGAAAATAAATAAAATACCAAGTCAATGTAACACACACACACACACACACACACACACACACACACACACATTTTTCATTTTATGGCCATTACCAGGGGAAAAGCTACTTGAGAGAAGTAGAAGTAGAATAAAGACAACACATCAATGTACCTAAATGAATTTTAAAAAGCCAATTCTTCAAAACAAAGAGATTAAGATTGTGAGGTAAAGAAGACTTTAAGACCGTGAGGTAAGACCTTTGGCACCTGGGGGGCTCAGTAGGTTAAGTGTCTGACTTGGGCTGGACTTCGGCTCAGATAATAATATCATCATTGGCCAGGCTCCATGCTGACAGCTCTGAGCCTGAAGCCTGCCTAGGATTCTGTGTCTTTTCTGCCTCTCCCCCATTCATGCTCTGTCACTCTGTCTCTCTTTAAACATTAAACAACATTTTTAAATAAATAAATGTTAACAAAAGAAGGAAGAGGAGGCAACAGCATCTGTCACCCAACCCAACCCAACCCAACTCAGTGCCCACCCCCTTTTCCACTCACAAGATTTGGTGAGGTTCTGTGCTATCTGACAGCATTACGTACTTCTTTTAACTTGTAATCTTGTAACTAGTTACTATTCCACTGATTTCCTGGCCTATCATTGTTGAATTTAAATAATTGGGTTATCTTGCAAGGTTAATTTCATACATTTTGGCCATCTTGCTGTGACTTTTGGAACATTGTTTTCCTCCTCACTTTGTAGTTTTTAAAAAAATAAAAATTTAAAATAAAGTATTTTTCTCTTGGCAACATTTTTGCTTGAGTTGACAAAGCACGATTTTTACATTTATCTTATTTTACTCTCACACACATACAAAATCTGCCTATGCTTATAAATACATGAGTACATTCACATTGTTTTGAACTTTTGATGGTTTGTTGACTCTTATGCCCCTGTGACAGTTGTTTATATTCACATATTTACAATTTGTTATAGTCCTATTTTCCAATTGGGAATAATTATATAACAGTACCAGTTAGGTTTTTCTCTGTAAAGAGCAACTCTGAGTTTCAACAACTGAGTAAGAAAAAACATCATGGCTAAAACAACAGTTATTTATTATTCTTCATGGGTCTGGCAGTTCTGATGATATGGGCTGGGCTCATGAATGAAACCTACAGTCAGATGGAGGGTCCTCCAGGGGCTAAGCAATCTAGGATGGACTCAAATGAGAAAATCCACCTTTCTTCCACACATTTCTTGAAATTCTCCAGTATTTGCCTTTACAGTAAAGGGCATGGATGCATAATGAGGTGAAGAATTAGACCATCAGTGCACTTGACCTTCCACAAGAACAGACTGCCTTGACTTTTCCTCTCTTGCAGCTGCATATGTAGTGTGTTAGGTTGTGATCATAGGATGGTCGGGTTAAAAAAGCATTTCCTTCCTATGGACATTTAGAAAATCATTAAAGATGCTCAAAGTGACAGTTTTACCACTACAGACTTATTTTATAGCAGAGAAAAATGATAACTGATGGATTTCTAAACTTGGAGTAGCATCACAAATGGAGGAAAATGAAGATGGGAGTGCATAATATCAGAGTGCTTTCCATTTCATAGAGCTTAATTTCTAAAACCTTTGACAGGAATGTGTGGGAAAGTAAGAGAATTTCTAATCAAAGATTATCTTGGCAATTACATTAATACTTTGCTTAGGCACCATGTTATGAAGCTTGGCTTACAAATTTCCTTTATCCCTCTGCCATTGTTCCTTATCTTGCCTTAAATATATAATGTGTATTTATATTGGCTAAATCACCAAATTTAAAAAAATAATGAATTTCACGTTTTCATCTGGGCTTTAAAACAAGGAATGACAGCTCTAGCCAATTACTTTAGTTAAATAAACCAGGCTCAATCACAATAAATTTGGTTCCTAATTATGGAAGTCTAGACTTAACATACTTGACATGTAATTATATTTCTTTGAAGGGAGTTTACAAATATGACTGAAGTTTATTTAAGTATATGGGGAAAGAATGTGATATAAATCTATAGCTAAAAATATACCTCTACTTGCTAATAAAATTTTATTCTTTAATATTGATGATTTTCTTTCATGAAACAAAATACTTTCTTTTCCATAGGTCTTTCTAGAAGCCTCATCAATTTAATTAATGGAGAAAGTCTGATGACCTCTATAATGTGTTTGATTATGTTTAATGGTATTGCCGATATTAACGCCCACCTGGGAAAGGTGAACCATTCATTAGGTAAAGACCTTTTTTTTTCCTCTAAATTTCTTAAAATTAGAATCTTGCATTTTCTAAAAACTGACATGGATATTGTCATATTTGATCATAAGTTATGCTTGTACAAATATAATCATGAACATTAATACAGTGATTTACCCCTGAGAAAGCACTCTACATAAACCTTATTTAGTATTTGTTGTGGTTTTATTGTGAGACTGGGTCGAGACTTTTCATGAGGATGCTTATAGCATTCTACAGACCCAGGCTGAGTCAGAATGCTCAACAACAAGAATGAGAGAGGTCGGTTTTTCTGTGTTGAAGAGGAACTCGGAAGACAAGCCAGGTAGTGCACCCGCCAGTGGTGACAGGGATGCAGCCATTGCCCTTCTGACTACTGGGGAAACTACATGGAAAGCTGTTAACTTAAAGAGCAAGTGTGAGTAACAGGTCATCTCCAGGACCTGAGAACAGAACTTGTAGGCAGAGAGATTGCAAGGCATTCGTGAGCTCATTTACCACATTCAGAAAGCCCTGAACCTAAGTATCTTTGATTACTTTATCCTATGTCTGTGTATTATGTATATATACTATATATATATACACATATATTTATATATAATGAATGATATATGCACACTATGAGGAATGACTATAAAATATACAAATGTGTAATTATCACTCAAGACAAGAAATATAGTGTCACCAGCAATCCCAGAAGCATCTTATATGCCCCTCCCTGATCAAAATCCCATACCCTCCTCCTGCAACAGTGGTTTTCAGAGTATAGTCACTACCTTGGGCAGATTGATGGGAGAGGATGTCCACAGGGCCCTTTAAGGATGTCCATGAAGTCAAATATTCTCAAAGTGATACTAAGAAGTCATTTACTTTTTTTTAGTGTGTTGCTATTGGCACTGATTTTGGACAACGGATGATTATAAGCTTCTGAAGAAAATTGTTGACATATATACTATCCCACTCCCTGCATATCTTTGGTGCCCTAAGGCCTCCTGCAGCATTATCTCCTTTCACCCTTCTATCCTCCTGAAAAAAGTGCATTTAGGAGGTGCTTCCAGACTACATTCTAGGGCATCAAAGGGGTCTGTAAGATGCCATATAGTACGTTATATTGGAGTCAGATCCTTCTACTATCCTCTTTCTCCAGCAATTAAGCATATCTCAAATTACTTTTCTAATCACTCAGCAAGAGGAAGTTTTAACTATGTATACTTGCTTTCTTGGTCCCTGGAAAGCACCTGGTTTTTGGGCAGCCAATGTTCCTGTTTACCTGTGTTCTGACCCATCTTTGCCTTACAACTTTATAATCAATGCCTAAAATTAAGAATTAAAGACTATTTTTTCCCAGCAAACATACATTCTAGGGGTCATCACTCCTCTCATGTCTTCCTCAAGGGTCCACACTGTGGACAGTTACCCTACTTGGACATAACAAGAACTCACTTTTAGCGTTGCTTTATATCCAGTTAGTTTACCCAGGCCATGGAACTGGGGAAGATCTGTGGTGAGCCTGAGGCCCCAATTTAGCACAGGAAGGTACATCTTCTTTAAGTGCTTCATGTATTCCATCTGTGGTATGTGAGAAAGTCAAACCATCACAGACATTCAACCTCTTCCAAAATCCGGACCACAAAGGGGAATGATATATGTCACTCAGAGAACTTTTACCATAAGACCTCCTGAAGATAGGGCTTTCCTGAAGAAGACTAAGGTGAGCAACACAGAGATGTCTGTATTCAGAAGCATCTTAAAAACTCAAGGGCCACTCTTGGGGGAAACTGAAAAATGCAAAGAGGTATCATCATACATGCTGGTTGGAAGAATCCGTGCTCTGTCCCCAAACCTGGTCCAATATTCTACTAGGCTCCGTTTAAGATAGTAAATATTGACCACAGAACTTCAGGGAACCTTATCAGAGTTGACATCCACAGTCTAATTGATAGAACATTTTTATGTTCATTGGCAAGCCAAAGGAAAATAGGGGTGTACTGATATGAAAATTCATTAATTAATCCATCCATTCATTCATACAGCAATTATTTATTGATATGTACTATCGGATAGCTCCTATTCTAGGCTTTGGTGCTTCAACCATGAACATAATAGTTGCTGCTTTCACAGAGCTTGCTTCATAATTTTGATAATAATTAATGGAATAAAATTTTGTGTTTAGGTTTCAGAGAAGTAAAAACTATAAGTAGTCACTCTATTTAAATGATCATAGTAATAACTAAAATAATAAAAGCTCTGCTGATGGAGGGAGAAAACAGTGAACTTATTCCCTCAGCCTTTAGGAGTTTCTCTGAATTTCTAACAGCTTTGAAAGAAAAAATTCCTTTAAGAAAAAAAAAAGATGTATGACAAGCTTTGGTCATTTCATTTATATCAATGGAAACAATAATAAATCAATACTTTTCATAATAATTGTCTTTAAAAACTCATGAAATTATTTAAACAGTGTTGTTCTATCTTTGAAGTTAGCACATATTTCATAATGAGAAAAATTAAGAAGAGTTACTATGCTTAGAGGTCTATCTTTTCCAACTTGCACGTTAGGAGCTTAAAAACATTTTAAGAAATATTGGATTTGCTTTGAGGCTTTTCTTGGTCTAATAATTCCATTCAGTAAACATTTTACTGATTAAAAACTATTTTCCTTTCTTAAATAAGAAACCGGGGCACCTAGGTAGCGTAGTCAGTTAGGCATCTGACTTCGGTCATGATCTCACAGTTAGGTTCATGAGTTCAAGACCGTGGGGTGCCTAGGTGGCTCAGTCGGTTGAGTGTCCCAACTTTGGCTTAGGTCATCATCTCGCTCATGGATTCAAGCCCTGCATCAGGCTCTGTGCTGACAGCTCAGAGCCTGGGGACTGCTTCAGATTCTGTGTCTCCCTCTCTGTCTTCCCCACCCCCACTCGTACTCTGTCTCTCCTCTTTTTCAAATATGAACATTAAAAAGAGAAGGAGAAAGCAACTCTTTTTTTTGTTGTTGTCTGTTTATTTTATTTTGAGAGAGAATGAGAACTTGTACCTGCATGCCTGGGGGTGCAAGTGGGGGAAGGGCAGAGAGAGAGAAACAGAGAATCCCAAGCAGGATCCAAGCTGTCAGTGCAGAACCCAATGGGGCTCAAACTCACGAACCATGAGATCATGATCTGAGCCCAAATCAAAGGTCGGACGCTTAACCGATTGAACCATCCAGGCATCCCAGAAAAGAAAGCAGCTTTCACAATGGGTCTTCTAACTCCCATTCCCTACATCCTTCTGAAACCAGAGTCAAGCTCTATTCTATGATTCAGTTGCAGGAGGTACCAGACTCCCCAAATTACCATTATGGCTAACCCCATGCCTAGAACAGGATTGACCTACAAGGCCATTCCTGACACTCCCCTTCCATCTTCATACTATCCCTACAGATGCTACATCTTTCCACTTAGCAGACCTAGAAACATGGGCCCAAGACTAGGTAAAAAGCAAACTAAATTGTCTCAGCACTCTGAATGGTATCCTCCTCTTCAGTGGACATTTATGAATGGGACTCAAAAGATTTTTTTCTCTTTCATTTTGCCACCTCAGAACACAGTTCTAAGTTTACTCATTCTCATATTTAGTCTCATTTTTTGTTGTGGTTGCTCTTACTATTTTCTGTTGGCCATTTTTTGTTTTGGTTTTGTTCTTGCTCTCCACCTATTATTCTGTTGCAGTTGACCCTTCTGCTTTGTGACCCCAGGACCTGCTTTCATCTGTGATTCAAATTCTATTCCTCTGTTCCTCACCCTGTAAAGGTGGAGGGATTTCCTCACCCACTGGTGTGCCTGATTCCAGCAACCAAGGCCATCAAGGGCTTAGGCTTCCTGTTTTCCTGGGAAGGACATCATAATGATTGTGGAAAGAAATTTGGTGAAATATAAAAATATCAGTAAAGGAGCAACTATTTTTTAGCGCAAATTCCACTTCTGGAGCCTAAGGAAGTAATCAGAGAAGTACAAAAAAACCATGTACAGAAATATATACACAATATACGATGCAGCATTTATGAGGGGAAACAACTGGAAACAAATGAAATATTCAACAATAGGGGTGCCTGGGTGGCTCAGTCCGTTGAGTGTCCAACTTTGGCTCAGGTCATGATCTCATGGTTCGTGAGTACATTGAACTCTGTGCTGACAGCTAGCTCAGAGCCTGGAGCCTGTCTTCGGATTCTGTATCTCCCTCTCTCTCTGACCCTGCCTTACTCACGCTCTCTCTCTCTCTGTCTCTCAAAAAAAATAAATAAAAGACATTAAAAAAAACCTCAACAATAAAGAATCTATCAGTTGGTTTGACAAGCCAAAATAATACAGGAGATTCACTCAGCTGGGAACCAGAGCCATTCCTTTTTCTGTATTTCCTGTGTCTATCGTGTTAGATATAGAATATAAGTTCCAAAAGTTTGGGGACTTTCTACTTCTTATTCATTACTGTATCTCCAAAATTTATTACACTGTTTTGCACTGAATAAATATATATTTCTTAATGGGGATCGAAAGAAGCTCTTTAATGAAACTGACTGAATTTTGCAAACTTGTATTGCTTTCAGCATTCGAATAGAAACTCTTTCAATGTAGGAAAAAGAAAATATACATCTATTCCAGTGGCGATGAGCTAGTTTTAAAGATAAGAACAGAAAGAAAAGCTGACCCAAAGTATCAGTTAAAATTAAAATCAAGTAAATTCTATTAACTACTTTCTGTTTGTTCCCTTTTCTTTCAGTTTTTGACATCCTATCGGAAATTTGGTCTTATTTTCTAGCAAGTTTCTTGTTTGGAATTCTAAGTTCAAAACTGATCCGGCTGTGGATGGCTACTGTTTTTGGTGATGATGTCAATCACATAAGTCTCAGCTTTTCACTTCTGTACCTCACCTTTTTTATTTGTAAGTCTGGGCCCTATGCCTAAAATTAAATGACATAGAAAAACTCAATACAAAGATATGGAAAGATACATACGAGGCAAAGTTGGTAAAACAAACCTTGACTTATCTGGAGGAATTTTTTTAAATAACCTATCAAAAACTATAAAAATAATGGTATCTATATGACAGAAATCAATGTGTCAAGATACATAAAGCAAATGCCACTATAAAAGACAAAAGAATTTGACAAAATCAAAATTACAATGAGATACTTTATCATGCCTTTCCCAGATAATTTCATAACCAATGGAACAAAAAGTAATTATGGCTATAAGAAGATACAAAAAAAAAATCCTTAAGTGCTTGGTTTATAAGATACAGTTTTGTCTCCCAAAACCGAATACATATAGTTTACATATATACCTGTAGACCATTTACAGAAATGAACCAGACTTGAAGAGCATTTTAATAAAAACCAAAACACTGTTCAATCACAATGCAATTATAATTTTTAATTACAAAAGAAGGGTCTTGGGGCACCTGAGTGGTTCAGTCGGTTAAGTGTCTGACTTCAGCTCAGGTCATGATCTCACTGATGGTGGGTTAGAACCCCTCGTCAGGCTCTGTGCTGACAGCTCAGCGCCTGGAGCCTACTTCAGATTCTGTGTCTCCCATTCTGTGTTTTCCTCTCTCTCTGTCCCTCCCCTACTTGTTCTCTCTCTCTCTCTCAAAAATGAATGTGTTAAAAAAAATAATAATTACAAAAGGAGGGTCTATATAAATAGTCATTCTAAAAGCCTGAAATTAAATATACTTTTCTTGATAGCTTTTAGATCAAAAAGGAAATCAGAATAGAAGTTTCAGATCAAGTAGGCTAAATATTAGAATAATCTATCAATATTATTAATCCCTTTGCTACCACTTCCTCCTCACAGAGTATGGTAAGATATTAATAATTTATCATACTATTGTTTTCGGATGAGGCCTCAGAAGCTCATTCAACCCAGATCTTCAAGATAGCCCTGCAAATGAGTTGGAGATAGCATGTGTAGTAAATATAGTAAAACTTGGCTTGTAAGCATAATTCTTTCCAGAAATATGCTTGTTATTCAAAGCATTTTGGATTACACAAAGTGACAAAGTATATCAAAGTGAATTTTAAGAACCATTGGCCCAGTTGTGATCACATGACATTCGGTGTCACATACTACTTGTATTGCAAGACATGGCTCATTTATCAGGTTAAAATTTATTAGAAATATTTGTTTGTCTTGCAGAACACTCACAGAACAAGTTTTTCACAATCCAAGGATTTACTGTAATACCTAGCTATCTAGTTACCAACTTCTACTATGCACTTCCATTTAGATTTAGGAGTAAGACAATGTTGCCTATTCTCATATTCATGATTTAAAATAGTTCTGGGGGGCACCTGGGTGTCTTAGTCGGTTGAGCATCCCGCTTTGGCTCAGGTCATGATCTCAGAGTTTGTGGGTTTGAGCCCCGTGTCGGGCTCTGTGCTGACAGCTAGCCCAGAGCCTGGAGCCTGCTTCAGATTCTGTGTCTCCTTCTCTCTTTGACCCTCCCCTGCTCACACTATCTCTCTCTGTCTCTCAAAAATAAATAAAAGACATAAAAAATTTTTTTAGTAGTTCTGGAAGCTTTAGCTAATGCAATAAGAAAAAGAAAGAACGAAAGGAAGGAAGGAAGGAAGGAAGGAAGGAAGGAAGGAAGGAAGGAAGATATTTTACCCATAATTTTAAAAGATAAAATGATTTCATTAGTGACAACATTTTAAATTAATAGAAAACCCAAAAGAATTAATTAGTAAACTAAACTCAAAAGACTTTTTAATAGTTTGACATAAGATAAATAAAAAAAAATAGTGTTCTTATGAGCCAGCAGTGGTTAGTTAGAAACTATAATGCAAATTTCATCCTTGTCACATTGGCAAATAGTTACAAAATATAAAGAAATAAACTTAAGTTTGAGTCTAAACATGGAAAATTATAAGAGTTTACTGAGAAATATAAAACTGGAATAAATTGAAACAGAAAATCTTTTTAGAATTGCTAGAGTAAGAAGATTCATTATTTTTATATCTGAGAAAGGAAAGGCAGAATATGGGGTCTTGAGGCTTCCTGCCTAATCAGGCAATTAAAGCCAGTTATAATCAAGTGAGTTTATAGAATCAAATTAATGAATTAATAGACATTAGAGGAATGGCTGGTGCAGATGCATTCATTACGTACTACTTTAATTGTGGATATTTAAATTTATACAAAAATATATTTCAGAAAATATAATTTTCTCTGTTAATTAGTAAGGGTTAAGGGTTATACCCTCAAAATAATTATAAACTTTAGTGTTAAAATATCTCTGTAAATATTTTAGAAAGAAAACTTCTAGGGAAGAATTTCCTGAAAACAAGGTACAGAGGAAATAAAAATTTAATGCAAAAGGTCTTTCACTCTGACCTGGCTTAATGTTTATATTATTAGTATCTTCAAGATACTCATCATAAATATTTTCCAAGTGTCACTATTACCTAATAAATTATGATGACTAGTGCAGGATTTGATCTCTTCAAAGTGCCTATGTCCATACTTTCCTCTTCTTTTATAACTCAAAACTGACTAACCAAAGTGTTAGTTTTAGGCTTAGGTACCATTTCTAGACAGGACTAAACTAAAGAATATAAAACTTGTAATTAACCATCTGTAGAAGGGAAAGACTCAGTAGTGGGATAATGATACTAATTTCATAAAATTAAAATGTATTACAGTCTGAATCAAACAATAATAGAAATTGGAGGGGGGGTGAAATTTTACAAAATAATATGAAATATTATCTGTAAATGCTAAATGTGAGAATAGACAAGATAACTTTTTTAAAAAGTAGGGAATTTTCTCTACTAGATAGATATTAAACATTATACAAGCCACCAGTAATTAAAATACATCTGTTGTAACAAATTAATGTAAAGAAAGGCAAAGAAATGGAAGGGCAAACCACTGCCTGGCAATTGACACATATGGCAATACGAGAAAGGTGGCATATCCATAATACTCTTTACTATTAAAACAAAACATTTAATTTTTTTACTTTTATTTATTTACTAGAACAATGTCTGCTAAACAGTAAGTGGAAAAAAGAAACCTGTTACAGAACTCCTACTGTATTACCTCATTATAGCTTTTGGAAATGTGTGACTTGGTGTGTATGTGTGTTTGATGTATGCTATGCTGAGTGTTCACTGGGAACTCACTCCACTGCTCTCAAAGAGTTTGATCCAGTTTTCTTAAATTCCCAATTCTTTAACCTCTGAGCATCCAAAGATCTCCTCATGATTTCTAAATTTTTTTGTAGGTTAGTTGCTCATGATCTCTGCTACCTCCTTTTAAATATACAGACAGTTTTGGTTCTTAGTAAATTTTACTGAAGATGGGGACAAGGTGGCTAATAGGGGAAGTTACATTATATAATTTATGATTTTATAAAACCTGATAGCTACCTTTAATTCTCACTTTTCCATATTTCCTCCTTAATTCTTTACCATTCGTGTTCCTTATAGAAATTCAGCAAGTATCCTTTAATGCTTGAAGCTGTCTTTTGGGTGTCATTCTCTATTCTTGACTAGCTTATCAAATTATTTCTTCTAAGCAAATGTAATCTTCTCCATTATAGAAATTCCAATAAAAATTTTCTTTAAAATTATACCTATCCAGGGTGCCTGGGTGGCTCAGTCAGTTAAGTGTCTGACTTCAGTCCAGGTCATGATCTCGTGGCTGGTGAACTTGAGCCCTGCTTTAGGTTCTGTGCTGACAGCTCAGAGCCTGGTGCCTGCTTCAGATTCTGTATCTCCCATTCTGTGTCTCCATCTCTCTCTGCCACTTTCCTGCTTGTGCTCTGTCTCTCTCTCTCTCAAATATAAATAAATTAATAAAATAAAATAAAATAAAATAATATCTATCCTGCTTGACATACAATGGGCCTATGTCTTAATAAACCCATCATAAGTTGAAAATTTCATAAGTAAAAAATGCATGTAGTACACCTAACCTACTAAATGTCATAGCTTAGCCCAGTCTACCTTAAAGAAGCTCAGAACATTTACATTAGCCTACAGTTGGGCAAATTGTCTCACAGAAAGTCCATTTTATGATAAAATAGATCTCATGATGATTTGGACCTGAAGTCTTGGTAGTTGAATTAAGGGTTTTCTTTTAAACAAACACACACACACACACACACACACACACACACACACACACACACAATCTCTATACTATACCATACCATATTATTTGGATTTTTTTACATTGATAATATACTACTTTCATATTGCAAGGGGGAATATAACTCTATTATAGCTACTTTTAAGAATATCCCAGTTTTTCATTCTTTTCATTCCCATACAGTAAATGCACCAAAACAAAATTAAACTGGGGAAGCATATCCATATTGGGCTTCTACCACTTTAACTCCCTGAGTCCTGTCACAAAGTCAAATCATTTCTGTCTCCTATTGTCCCCCAAGAAGAAAGCATATGAAGTGGGCTAGTTCATAAAGACTCACTCCATTTGTTCACTTCCATTTTACTCCTCCAGAGCCCTTCTGAAAAACAATGACTCCTGTAGTGGACTCTTTGGCTGCGTGAGGGCGCGGTGAAAGAGTTTTGTAAGCTTCAGATTGTTGGCAATAATCTGCAGCCAAAGCAGAGCAAGGATGTCAGATGCCACAACACAGCTGGTTGTGAATCTAAGGAGGAAGGACAATAGGTGGTCGTAATAATCTGCAATATATCCAGTTGAAACCAAGCAGGGTAGCCTCTCTATAAAGTGACTCTGCTATCAAGATATCTGATATTTTCAGCTTGAGCAAAATCTATACCGATGTTGATCGTAAATTAATACTTTATCTTTATTTCTTTTTAAAATAGGTGAGCTAGTGGGAATGTCTGGAATATTTACCCTGGCCATTATGGGACTTTTTTTAAATTCTACCAGTTTTAAACCAGGAGTTGAAGCACTTCTTCTCAAGTGAGTAGCTAGCATATTTTCATTTTTTATTTCATGCACCGGATGCTATAATATTGTAATAGTAGCTATATCTACATCTACACTGGTCAAAATAAGATACTGACTTGAAAACTACTCAACTAAAAATCTTTCCTAGAAACTCTATCACTTGTGTCTTCTAATCCTCTAATTTTAGGAAAAATTTGTAACCTTACCTGAGTTCAGGTTGGCCCTATTTTCCCACTAATTCTCTCAAGTCTCTGACCATCTACTCAGTAATTTCCAGAATAATCCCACTGGACAAGTCCCGGATTAAGGAAAGGCAAGTGAGGCACTCATCTCAGGCTCAAAATTTAAGAAGGTACCCAAAACTCAATAATCAAGATAAATAATCTTTTAATGAAATAGTTTTTGGGGGTGCCTGGGTGACTCAGTCAGTTAAGCATCTGACTTCAGCTTAGGTCATGCATGATCTCACGGTTCATGGGTTTGAGCCCTGTGTCTGATCTGTGCTGACAGCTCAGAGCCTGGAACCTTCTTCTGAGTCTGTGTCTCCCTCTCTCTTTGCCCCTCCCCTGCTCATGATCTGTCTCTATCTCTCTCAAAAATAAATAAACATTAAAAATATTTTTAAATTAAATTTTAATGCATTATTTTTTTAAAATGACATTAATGCAAAAAACCCATAGTGAAAGTGTAAATATTTAAAAGAAATATTAGAACAAGACTACTGATAATGCCTTTGCCTCAGGATCCAGCATGGCTCAGCGTGGAACTGCCGCTAGAATAGATGACCGATATTTTAAGGACAATGACATGATGGCATGCAAAGCAAATTAAAAGATAAAGCTAGGGCCTTTGAAGAGGATTGGCAATGTTATAAAAGAAAGTATAGCCAAATGTACAAATTTACAAATTGTGCCCTGCTTGGGGGTGGGCATCCAGCTAAGGGGGGAATGAAATTTGTGCCAGTCTGGTAGAAGGGTGCTTTCTGTAATGATACAACACACAGGCTGAGAATTTGACTAAACTCACACAATGGCAACAAATGTTAACAGAGGCCCTGAACATAATCAATGATTTTGGGAGTTTGGGAGAATGTTATAGAAGATAGAATAAATTCAGAAGTCAGAAGTTTGAAAGTATAGGATCTTATAAAATTTTGGAACACTTTACTAAAGTTTCATGTCAATTACAATGGAAGCCAATTGTACCAACACCTAGGCAGAATCACTTGGGCTGCAATGAATTATTGTAGGAAGAATTTTAAAATGTTACGTGTTTTAAATCTGATTTGGGGAAGTGATTCTGAAGTCTGCCTTCACCTTTTTGCTCTAAAACCTGGATCTCCCCTGCAGGCATTTACTCCCTTGCATTCCTTAAAAGGTGTGTTTTTCTCCCCCACATCCCTGGTACTACTGAGCCTAGAGTTGAGGGAGGTGATCTTTTGGGACCTTAAAGTCATTTCTAGATGATTCTTTCTCATTCTTCCTGAGAATAACCTAATTTTGAAGCGCATGTCATCATATTTCACCATCTAACACTTTTCTTGGTTGTAGTTCTCTCTAGATCCCAGAATCACACTCTCCATTTCATGAAGATTTTGACTGCTGTCTCACTGTGACTCTGTAGCACCGTTACCCTATCACCGTTCTCAGTGATGTCGGTTATTATCCACACAGTTGATCCTTCTCTTCTGCCTTTCAGTTTCTGGACCTCTTCTCCTATGAGTCTGTTCAGTCCTCCTGCTTTAGCCACCCACGAACATGGTCATATAAATGACCACTTCATAATCTCAATTTCAAGAAACTTTCTGTCGAAAATATGACATGTGTCAGCTCCTACTCTCCAAGATAGTAAAAATCTAAGATGACAATGGCAAATCCTCCTGTATCCTACAGTAGTCTGCTGCAGGTCCTTGTGACTCTCCAAGAGAAAAGGAGCATCATCTCCCTTATTTTCAGCTTATAGCCTCTAGGACCCTGATTTGAACAGTTTTGCAAATACAATGAGACTAAACTGTGTTGATTTTAAAGATCTTTTACTGATTTTCACCCAGATAATTTCTTTTGTTTAAAACCATCTAAAAACTTCTCATCTCTTTTGGTAACAGGCAAAAATCTTTAAATTTTTTTTTATTTGTACTTTTTTAAACTTTTTTAAATTAATTTTTAAAACTTAAATCCAGATCAAAAAGATGTGGTATATATATACAATGGAGTATTACATGGCAATGAGAATGAATGAAATCTGGCCATTTGTAGGAAAGTGGATGGACCTCGAGGGTGTCATGCTAAGTGAAATAAGTCAGGCGGAGAAGGACAGATACCATATGTTTGCACTCATAGGTCTAACAGGAGATCAGGAGAAACCTAATGGAGGACCGGGGGAGGGGAAGAGGGAAAGAGAGTTGGGGAGAGAGGGACGCAAAACTTGAGAGACTATTGAATATTGAAAATGAACTGAGGGTTGAAGGGGTAGGGGAGAGGGGAAAAGAGGTGGTGGTGATGGAGGAGGGTACTTGTGGGGAAGAGCACTGGGTGTTGTATGGAAACCAATTTGACAATAAACTATTAAGAAAATAAAAAAATAAAATGAGAAAAAATAAATAAAATAAAACTTAAACTTAGCATGTAGTGTAATAATAGTTTCAGAGTAGAATTTAGTGATTTATCACTTACATATAACACCCAGTGCTCATACCAACAAATGTCCTCGTTAATGCCCATCACACCTTCAGTCCATTCCTCAATTCTACACCTGGTTGCTGTCCAAGCTGCCCACTTGCCGGGAGGCACCTCCCTCCAGAGTTTTATCTCGGAAGTTTTGTTTCCCCGACTCTCTGGAGGAGGGTCTCCCTGAGCAATGGCCTAATGTCAGCTTACCCCTGCAAACATTCATGGGATCACACAGTGGCAGAGGTTCAGAAATTATGGCAAATCACAACACATAGCCAACACCGAGTTTCACTGCACTCTGGTGTCTTTGTCTCAATACTAGCAAATGTGGCTGCTCTCTGGGGTCCACTGGGACCTTTGCCTGTGGGCAGGCCATATGGCCTCTGTGGAACACAGACCCCTCAGACCCCTCTACCTGCTTTTGGGGAGTCCCCCTACTTTCTCAGCAGAGCACTGTCAGGCACTGAGCTCTGAAACTTTAGACTCTGCGCTCCACTATTTATAGAATCCTGGCAGTATCAACACCCTCTCCTTTCTCCCCATGAATGGTTTTAGAGAACAAATTTCTTGTTCAGTCCCCTGCAAGTGTTTTCATTATTTCTCTCTGTTTCTCTCCTTTGGGGGGAGTGCTTTTCCTGCATGATCCCAATGAACCCCACTCTCCCCCTTCCTCTTTCTGTCCTCTCTCCTCTCTTGGCTCCCTAACCTCTGTGGCCTTTCTCTCCCCCAGCTCACCTCTTTGCACCACATACGTGCTGAGTTCTGTAGATAAAATTATGCAGATTATTGCATTTATCCTCAGATCAATTTCCTAGGTGTTCAAAATAATTTGGTACTGATCTACCTGCATTTCAGGAATGCAACAAGCTCAGGGCCTCCATATTGCTCTGTCATCTTGACTCCTCTCAAGTCTGTCTTAACGTTAATAGCCTCAAATGAACAGGTCAAAGCTTTTTCAGTGGAAAAAAGTGTCCTATGTCTCCCTCATTTTCACCACCCTCACTAATCTTGCCCTAGCCATACTGATCACTTTGCTATTCCTTATGCATGGCAAAACATGCTCCCTATTTTGACTTCTGTCCTTGTGTTCCTGCCCCTGAACTGTACTTCCCCTGCATGGCGGTAGAGTGGATGCCTCAATTCTTTCATGCTTCTATTTAAAGGAGCACCTGTGTGGCTCAGTAGGTAAAGTATGCTTCTGTTTGTCCATCACCTTGTAAGAAATTCCCAAAATAGAAACTACTTTCTTGTCAGCTTTTACAATCTTTTATTCCTGACAAACTGATATTCCTACAGCATTCAGTCCACAAGATCATATCTAGTGGCTCGAGGTCTCTAGGCGAGTGGCTGTGCAACTTCAGGCAATAAAAATAATGCAGTTGCCTGGATCTGTTGAATCAAATTCTAGAGGGTGAATTCATAGGACTTCTGATTGTTAAAAATTCTTCCCTAATGACACTTACCTATAGACAGGATTGTGACCCTTTGGTACCATAAAAGATTTAAATTTATTAGGATACTCATGATCACCAAATAAAAGAGAGGGACTTTTTGTTTTGTTTTGTTTTGTTTTTAAGTCTGAAGCTTTTTCTCAGTGTGCCTGACTTATTGCAAATGCTCGTGCACGTTCACACACACACATACACACACATCCATTAGATGGGTTGGAGCCTGGTTGTTTGGCTCACACTGACTCTGAATCTGATAGCGACTGATTCCTTAAAGAATTTGGTTTCCTTCTCATCAGGTTTCTCCCATTAATTTCTACCACCTATGAAAGGGTCTTGACGGCTCCTCAATATTTGTTGCTTAATGGTTTTGAATATGTTTTATGCTCATTAATGAGACTGTTACATTTGGTATTGGGCAGCATTTTTCCACAACATTTGGAAAAATGTTTAACTATGTACTTGTTCAGTGAAAAGTATGATAGTAGTTCATATTCACCATTCACTGGACTGAATTATCCTACTTAATTAATGTTTACAAGTGATTTCATTAATTGTATGGGTAGGTGGGTATAATGCTTTGAGGGATTTTTAGCGGGCGCTTATTGTATGTGGTTAACAACTGGGTTTGCTTTTGATAGTGAAGTCAAAAGAAGGATTAAAACCACAAATATTACACAATTGTCATGAAGTATATCTTAATGTGTTTCCTTCCAAGTTAATGTTGAACGCAGCATATAAATTCAGACAATAACAGGATTAAAAGTATGGCCATACATAGGCAAGAAAGAAATGATAGGTCACAACCTAGAGTAATTAGCCTAAATTCAGTCACAAAGAAAGTATTTTGAATGATTTGACTTAATATTTCCTAGTCTAGAATGTTTTGTGTTGAATTTTTCTCAAATAATGCATAGGTATTTGTGGTTCTTAAATATAGTTCAAACTAAAAATTCTTATTTTTTTAAAGTTTATTTATTTTGAGAGAGAGAGAGAACAAGGGACAGAGAGAGAGGGTGAGAGAGACAGAAAATCCCAAGCAGGCTTTGCACCAGCAGTGCAAAGCCCAATGTGGGGTTCAAACTTACAAACCATTAGATCATAATCTGAGCTGTTGTCAGATGCTTAACTGACTAAGCTGCCCAGGCACCCCTGAAAATTCTTATTAATGTTACAGGGAAAGATTTGATTTTTGTACTGAATTTGTTTTTGGCAAATCAGTATTCCTGGAGAAGGGACAATCATTATCTTTAAAGGGTTTCAAGGTAGTATATGGTTAAACCTTCATCTCATAAAATGGTATTCATGTACCCTTTTAATCATTTCAATTTATTTTGTTATAAATATAACATTGTGACACTAAAAACATGAAACACATAAAATGTACACATACTCATAAATCCCAGTGGAAAATCTACAAAGGGCACTCATTAGAATAAAGGATTAATTCACATCTTCTAAGTACTAGCTAGATTTTAGGATAAGTCTTCTTTCTGTCACTGTGTAAAGCAGATTGGCAGTTTAGTATTCCAATTAAAGATAAATTATTACAGTTCTTTCCAATAATATAAGGAGTTCACAATCAGCATTTTCAAGCTACCTGAACCACAATGCCTGAATAAATTCTGTCAAGTAGTACAAGTGCAACCAAAACATGTTTTCAAAATGGATCCCAAAGGAAAGACACCAATTTACATGTAGTGTAAACTGATCAAATTTAGAATTATTTACTTGTGTGAGTGCTTTAAATTATAAGCATAGGTAAATGCCTTTTTTAACTTTTCTTCTTCTTCTTCTTTTAGTGTTTTATTTATTTTTGAGAGAGAGAGTGAGTGGGGGAGGGGCAGACAGAACTGGAGAGGGATTCTGAAACTGGCTCTGCATTGACAGCTGTGAACCCAATAGGGGGCTCCAACTCACCAACCATGAGATCATGGCCTGAGCCAAAATAAGACATTTAACCAACTGAGCCATTCATGTGCCCCTATCTTTGTTTTTTTGACTAGGCCTAGCACAATGCCTCACATAGATAATCCTTGTTATAATTGTATAATAGTTAACTATAATTAACTATATTTTTTTTCTGGAAGTGCAGATGCTGGAACTACCTATCATTTGTTGCATTTCTTATGGTGTTTACCTTCATTGGACTTCTAATTCCTGCACATACATATTTATATATGTCATTTTCTGACATATATTATTCATTTAATATCTATTTCACACTTATTATTTTAAGGTAAGAATGTCATTTGAATTTTTTATTTATAGGACATTGACTAAGCCCAAAGAGACTTTTTAAATAGAAATGTTTCATTTTTAGCATGAATATGAAGAATTGCTTCTTAAACTTTCCAAGGTATCATTAACAAATTAGTGGTTTAGTGTTTTTTGTAACTGAATTAATGCAGCTTTTAACCAAATTTCAAAGTAATCTCAGCACCTAATAGAATTTTTGATAATTAGAAGAAAAAGACCTTTCATAATTTTACTACCTAGAGGTAACTGCTATTAACATTTGGTATCTTTCATCCTCCGATAAGGTTTCATAAAGTTTAATGTCGATCTAAATAAAAATTTTATGTTGCCTTGTTTGCCTAATAAGTTCCTGTTGTGATTAAATTATAGTTAGAAATAGATTTTTAACAATCATAAGGATATCTTCCTTGTAAATGTCCTTTTGCTCAAGTAATTTTTGTAGTTCTCTTTTCAATGGTAAGAGGTAGGAAAGAGTCTGCCCATGTATGAGGACAGGGGGAGACACAGAGGAGGAAAAACCACCATGACTGCAGCCTCAGGATTCTTCAGTCTCCATCACTTGTGTTGTTAACATGCTACTTCCATCTAGGAAAACTAATAGGGAGTTGGCATCAGTTGGTTAGTGCCAATTAAATGGAAATGAGTCCCAAATTATCAGATACAACTAGTGTAAAATGTAGGAGATGTGTGATTAAAAAAATGAATTGACCAATATTGGAAAGATTCAGCAAGATTAAAGTCTACAAAGAAAAAGAAAGGAAGACATTTCCCCTTTCACTTCTCACTCATTAAATTTGGTTTTATTTCTTTTTGGGATCCAGAATATGTCAACAAAACATCTCAAACTTTGTCTTTTCCACCCCAAGAAACACCACTCAAGGGTGATGTGGAATTAGCCTCTACAAGCCGAACCAAAAGCAAGGAAGAGAATAATGCCATACTCTTGTCATCTCTCCACGAAATGCCCTTCTACCTTTTTTTGGTGCCATGCTAACAGTGTGTGAAAAATGGCTCACTTGTCTGAGAGTTGGCATTCCCCAGGGAATAGATTGGAATAGAACAGAATGAAGTGTGGGGGGAGGGGGTAAAAATATCTATGGCAAAAATAACTTTTAAAAAATCTCTTTTGTCTTTTAGACTTCTGGTTTTTGTACTAATGAGCCCTCTTTTGTCTCGACTTGGCCATGGGTTCAGCTGGCGTTGGGCATTCATAATGGTCTGGAGTGAAATGAAAGGAATGCCTAATATCAACATGGCTCTTTTCCTTGCCTACTCTGACATTTCTCTTGGAACCGAGAGGGAAAAATCTCAAGTAAAGAGAAATGATTTGTTTTTATTTGAACATTTTATGAAAACTGTGGCTGCGTACTTAAAATACACTTTAGTGGTGAGATAGCTCACTACGTGGGATAGCCACGGGCACTGCAGGAGTGGTAGCCATGGTGGCAAGATTGGAGAGAGGAAGAACACTGAGCAACTTTCCTCTTCCTGGGGAACATTCTGACTTAGGAATCCCTAAATCCTTTCATTACACTATTAAGTAGGTTTATTACAAAGGTTAAAGGAATTAAAACTCATAAGTAATTTAAGGAGTGCCTGGGGGTTCAGTTGGTTAAGCATCTAACTCTTGATTTTGGCTCAGGTCATGAGCTCATGGTTACCGGCTAGGGCCCCATGGAGCTTTCTTGGGATTCTTTCTCCCTCTCTCTCTGCCCCTGCCCCATGTGCACAAGCACAGACTCTCTCCCTCTCTTTCTTTCCCTCAAAATAAATAAATGAATCTAAAAAAATACTTATAAATAATTTAAAATAGTACCTGATCAGAATATGTACTTAATAAGTGTTTTTATTTTTACTTGCTTCTAAGACGCATTCAAGAAAAGCAGAAACCTGCTTATTATTGGTTCTATTTCTTTCTGTAACTTTATGAAGCCACATTTAGTAATGCTTGGAGTCAACTGAAGTTACTTCTTCACTTTTAGTCAACCCAAATTCTGCCTAACAGAACAAAATGGGTAGGTCTCTCCCTCTACCTTATTTCAAGGTAAGATCATTACAAGGAACTCTGTAAGAAATTTCCTGTGCAGGTATCACAATACATCTAATACTTCTATTGTGGGTTTTTTCTACACATAAATTCCAAATAGAAAGGGAAGAGCAGCAAGGGAATTATTGTACATCTAGTTAGATAATAGTCCAAACATTAAAAAATTAAGTATTCAAACACTGCTTTTAAAACCAAAATTATTCCATGACTTCCTCCTCCTTTTTAACCTATATCCACATGCCTAAATAATCAAGGTCAGTTCCTTACCATGCATCCTGACCAGTGCAATGGTAGACATCACACATGGATCTGGGTTCTGAAGTTTCTAGTTGGCTGCTATCTGCTGTGTGGCCATCAGCAAGTTATTTAGTTCCTAACTCACTGCACATGTCAATTTCCTCATTCCAAAAGGTTCTTAATAATACCAATGGTTTTTTTAGCAAATGTTTAACAAATAACGTTTTTAGGGATCAGAGGGAGCCCTAATTTGTAGTATTTGCCAGTTTCCATTGTGTAATCACTCTCACTAAGAGAACATCAATCAGCTCAATAACAACTTCTTGAAAATTGAATAATCAACTCTCATGAACTGGGAAAAGCCAGCTCTAACACACCACTGTCTCAAAGGGTTAGTAGGAGAAATAGAAAATGTACAGAAAATGCTTAACACATTGTTTAGCATATAGTAAATGTACAAAAAATATGAGCTATATTGATGATAATAATATCTTGAGATAAAACCTTAGTAAATAAAATCATTTAGTGAGATGTCCTCACTAGAGTAGTCACTGGTTGAAAAGAAAGTAACACTTCTTCATTTAATTTGGCTGAACCCGATAGCTAACTATTTATTACGCACAAAGCAGCACTAGAATAAAAGGTTATTTGTCTTGTGTCTACTACTCACAAGTTTATTGACCTTGGCTAAGTGACAGTGTCTGAGTTTCCCAACTCTGCAATTGGACAGTATTGGTATTCACTTCATGGAACTATTGTGAGGATTAAATAAGCCTGATATATTGTGCTCTATGCTTACTATATAGATGTTAGCTCTTATTACTAGTTTTTAAATTTTTTATATTTATTTATTGTTGAGACAGAGAGAAACACAGCATGAGAAGGGGAGGGACAGAGAGAGAGAGGGAGACACAGAATCCGAAGCAGGCTCCAGGCTCTGAGCTGACAGCACAGAGCCCAATGTGGGGCTTGAACCCATGAACCGTGAGATCATGACCTGAGCCAAAGTTGGATGCTTACCCTACAGAGCCAAGAAGGGGCCCCCTCTTATTACTATTAAATTAACTAACTTAGTGATCCTCAACTTTGAATGTACTTTAAAATGTTTTAGGAACTTTTAGAAAATTACCAATGCGTATGGAATTCTGGCCATGGCCATGACAAACAGTGGATATCAGACTTAATTCCTATAGTAAACAACTATAAAACTGGTTAAAATATATGAAGCAATTGAATATAGGTTTCAAATGTTCTACAATTTTACAATAAAAGAAAACCAAAATTAAAATTTTTTTAACATTTATTCATTTTTGAGAGATGGAGAGAGACAGAGCATAAGTGGGGGAGGGGCAGAGAGCGAGGAAGACACAGAGTTGGAAGCAGCCTACAGGCTCTGAGCTGACAGCACAGAGCCAGATGCGGGGCTCGAACTCACAGGCTGCGAGATCATGAACTGAGCCGAAGTCCGACGCTCAACTGACTGAGCTATCCAGGTGCCCCCCAAGTTTTTTAAAACAGGCAAAAGAGTTCAACAGACACCTCACAAAGAAAACAATATACCACTAAGCACGTTAAAAATGCTCAACATTATTACTTTAGGGACATGCAAATTAAAATGACAATGAGAAACATAATGTTCAATTTACATGAAGGTTTTAGAATTGGTATTTTTTTTTCTATAGAACTAGAAATCAGACCTCTCCTGGGGTAGGGGATTGACTGAACAGGAGAACTAGAGCTATTTAGTGGAGGGGTGGGGGGGGGAACATAAGAATATTGTACATCTTGATAAGATTGAGGGTTATGTGGGTGTATATACTGTCAAAATCTGTCAAATGGTACACAAGTACATTTCAATGTATGTACATTACACCTCAGTTTTTCTAACTACTAATTCTTGGGCTCCACCCTTGACTGAATCAGAAATTCAATGGGAGCATCCTGGACATCAGAATTTTAAAGTTTCCCAATGATTCTAATGTGCGTCTTGGAGAGCATCTGGTGTGGTTTCACACTCTGTCTTTAACCTCCATCGGTAGCCACAAAAAACGGAAAGGCTAGGGGAATAACCTAAGTTCTGGAAATTAGAGTTACGCAAGTCAACAGAAGAGTTGCTGTCTTAGATTGAAAAGTATTTGCTCCAACTGGGAATATAAGGAGAGGAAAAAAGTCAAGTGACACCAGCGATAGTAAGTGCTCCTCCCTCCTTCCGATGAAGGGATGGCAGAGAGGCAAAACATGAGGCGAGACAAACACAGCAAGACCCCTGAGCTGTCCTCTTTCCCCAGATGAGGAGAATTATTTGATACCGAGGTGCTGGCAATGTTGAACCCAGAACTGCATGACCATGCACATGGTGGTGTGTATAGTGAATAAGAATTGATAAAGTATGAGCATAGTCCCAAGGCCCAAGAAGTGCAGCAGTGAAATTTAAGAACAAGGTTTTTCTTTCCCAGTGTCTCTGTAAGTATTTGTTTACTTGTCAGATCATGTGTCCTGAGTTTTGATTTGGTTCCAAAAGCATGGATAAAATCTATGCCTGGAGATAGACAATACCCAGGAAATTTCATCATGCCTGACATTCATATTCTCCCCTACTATGAGCATTTATTGACTTAATACAACCTAGTTTAACTTACATTAGCAAATATAAAATATATTACATGAAGTTGTCATGAATACTTACTTTGTATTTTTCTTTCTACTCTAGATATTATTTCATGGAGTGTTGGTATACTTAGTTACCTTGATTGTCAATAGATTTATTTTGCCAGTGGCAGTTAGTAAACTAGGTAAGCCCTATAATTACTATTCTGAGTGAAGAGAAACATATTCTAATAGCATTTAAAAAATGTTTATTTATTTAGAAAGAGGCAGAGAGGGCTCGAGTGGGAGGAAGGAAGTCAAGGAGAGAGAGAGAGAGAGAGAGAGTGGGGGTGTGGGAACAGAGGGAGAGAGAGGAATAGAGAATCCCATGCAGGTTCCACACTGTCAGCAAAAGGAATTCCTGGGCTGGTTTAAGCAAGTAAAGGTACTTATATGGTTAACTCTAGTTCTGTGGATAACTGATTGTGGGGTGTGAGGAGCATTGAAGCAGAAATAGCAATTTTAGGAGGCCACTGTATTATGCAATATGCCTGTTTTCATCCCCTACTTTTTAACAATTGAAATCTCGAGATCTAGAAAATTAAAAATTCATGCGGCAGTTGAAGAACTAGAAAAAAATAGCCCTGATGCTTTTAATCCGTTGTATTTGCAACTGCTCTATCACCCTTCCCATAACACACAGTGTTTTCACTCTAATGGCAATTGTTTGTTTTTTAATTTGAGATGGACAGAGAGAGAGAGAGAGAGAGAGAGAGAGAGAGAGAGAGAGAGAGAGAGAGAGAATGAGTGTGGGAGGGGCAGAGAGAGAGGGAGAGAAGGAATTCTAAGAAGGTTCTGTGCTATCAGCGCAGAGCCGGACACAGGGCTCCAACTCATGAAACTGTGAGGTCATGACCTAAGCTAAAAATAAAAAAGCCAGAGGCTTAACTGACTGAGCCACGCAGGTGCCCCTCTAATGGCATTTTAATCAATCTGAGAGTCCACCTTTATGAATGACATTGCATTCCCTAATCTGCATTCCTTCCTTGTATTTGTAACAAAACCTTTTTTCTTTTTACAAGTCTCTGAGCCCTAACATAGTAAATTGGGAAGAAGAGATTAAAGAAGGAAAGCTTTGCAAAGAGTATCTTATGTTCTACTTAGTAGCTAAATAAACTTAAAATTCTTATCGTGGAGTATGTTTATTTGCACTAAGAGCAGTGAACCTTTGCTCACAAAACATTGTTGCTTTCCCTAGAAGCTTCTATGGCTCATCCAAAGAAATTATCTAAGAGTGAGAATCCTTCAAACCTTAATGAGGTCTGGAGACAAATACATATCAAATACTTATCATATAAATATATATAATATATTTAGTAGGATAGATGTGTATATGTACTCTGTATATGTATGTATATATCTATATCAATGCCTCTTATGTGTATATCTCCTGCATATATGTATATTTACATATATTCTGGGTATTTGTATATATGTACCTATATAAGATAGATCTGTCAGGAATGTATATGTCAGAAGTATAGGTATATGTATGTGCAGATATATATCCCTTATATCTCACACAGATATATATGTATGTGTCATCTGTGTATGTATGTATATGATATTATATGTATATATCATATATTTAGAAAGAGGTTTACAATAAGAAGTTGGCTCACATGATTATGAGCTGAGAACTCCCAGATCTACAGTCCAAAGGTCTGAGAACAGGGAAAGCCAACTGAGTGTAAGTTCCTGTCCAAATTGTGAAAGCAGGAGAGGACTGAGTCTCACCTCAAAGACCATGAGGCAGAGAGAGAGAATTTTGCTTTGTTCTATTCAGGCCTCCAGTGGTTTTGATGAGGCCTGCCTGCATTAAGGAGGCCAATCTGCTTTGCTCAGTCTACCAAGTTAAAAATTATTCATACCCAGAAACACCTTCACAGACACACCAAATATCTGGTTATCTTGTAACCCAGTCAAGGTGACACATAAAACTAATCATCACACCTGTTTTCTTCTGTCTCCTCATCTATCAAACTGAGAAAAGGGACTTACCTTACAAGGCGGGGAAGATTATCAGAGACAGTACATTCAAGGTGCTGAGATGTGTTGTTTCAGCACATAGTAAGCATCCAATAATTATTAACTATTACTGTTACCATTATGTACCTCAGTTTTTTTGAGGAGTATGAAAGTAGAAAACTTAAAAAGTAGAAAAGTAGAAAAGCTTAGGGGCACCTGGGTGCCTCAGTCTGTTAAGCATCTGACGTCAGCTAGGATCATGATCTCACAGTTTGTGGGTTTGAGCTTCACATCAGGTGCTGTTCTGACATCCAGAGCCCGGAGCCTGCTTCGAGTTCTGTGTCTTTTTCTCTCTCTGCACCCCCCCACTCATGCTGTCTCTGTCTCTCAAAAATAAATAAATGTTAAAAAAATTTTTTAAGTAGAAAAGCTTAAAATTGTTAGGGTTCCCATTATTAAACAATTTATGCTGAGTGTTTAACTTAAGTCAAAATACTTGGTGACAGTTGAGTGACTGACTTTGGCTCAGGTCATGATCTCATGGTTCGTGGGTTTGGGCCCCAAGCTCTGACAGCTCAGAGCCTGGAGCCTGCTTCAAATTCTGTGTCTCCTTCTCTCTTTGCTCCTCCCTCGTTCATGCTCTGTTTCTCTCTCTCAATAATAAGTAAATGTAAAAAATTAAAAAAATACTTGGTGACAGTAAGGACAAAGGGAAACTTGTAATCCAATTCAAGATGGTGGTGTCGTCATTATTGATAAAACACACTTTTTGTATCAAAGGTCTTCGTGATGTCACATCAACAAAATATAAATCGCTTCATTATACATTTCAACACTTTCAAGAGCTAACCAAATCTGCAGTCTCTGCAGTCAAATGTGACAAAGATCTTGCTAATGCAGACTGGAATATGGTTGAGAAAGCAATTATCCTTCAAAACCCATATGCAGTAAGCAAATAATATCCTTTGTTGATTCTTTAAAAGCAGATATAATTAATTACCTTAAGTAAGTATAAATGTTAAAAATATTAATTCACAATTTTTAATACTTGTAATAGAGAAGTACTGGTAGCTCACTGTCATGATAGTAAGGAGGGGACCTTGGGGAATTTTGTGATCATTGTGGGGCAGCATAGAAATGACAACCTCTTTGAGTAGGTAGAAAATAAATGGTGTAAATTCAAAAGAAGGAGTGATGAATTGGAGCTCCCTTTAAAAGTTGCCATAAAAAGAGGAAAGTGAGCCTTAGAAAATGGCAAATTTTTGCTAGACTGATAGTGGACAGGTGCCTTTGTTCAGCATTTATTATTTCTGATATAAAATAAAATTCAAAGCCAGTATCATAAATTTGGGTGTGAGTGAGATGATCCTCCTGCTTCTGAGATATGCTTTAGAATACTTGTGGTTGAAGTGTGTGTAACTCACCCATCAGCCATGGTTGCCATAAGGGGAAACAATAAAAGTTGTTCTGGAATCTTCTCAATGTCACTGCTGTCTTGCTCTCTCCCATGTCATGTCCAGTTTTCAGTGCAGCGTTTCAATGCATATTGTATGATGCAACTTTTGCAATGTTTGTCTACATCATACAATATGAGGAGCCAACTTCTAGGAGTATAGACATAATATAATTGGATTCTATAAAACAGGATTCCTCAAAATCCATTTCATATCCATTAACAGTACTTGAAGCTCCAGATGGGGATTCAGAAGCAATACCTATAAGAATACTGCTAGGATTTCCAGATAAGACAAGTACTAAGTCAAATCCAATTATTATTTATAATAGCTCCCAGTTTCTGACTGTGGCCTTTTGCTAACCTGGATTCATCAGAATCATCTAGAAAGTTTATTAAAATATGGTTTTATTTTCCAGCCTCCCACCTGGAGATTCTGATGCAGGTGGTCTCAGGAGAGTCTTAAGAATATGTATTTTTATTCCATTTACCCAGCTAATTTTACTACAAATTCAAGGTTGAGGCCTTCACTCTGAAACTTGATCTGTTTCAGAAGGCAGATGATCAAACAACTGCTCTCTCCTCTTTATAATGCAGACGTGGGGGACTATTACATTGTCACATATAGAGCACTGACCTTGGACTCAGAAAATAGGGGTTCATATCCCAGCTTTGTCACTTAATAACTATATTGAGACACCACCTCACGCCGGTCAGAGTGGCTAAAATGAACAAATCAGGAGACTATAGATGCTGGCAAGGATGTGTAGAAATGGGAACCCTTTTACACTGTTGGTGGGAATGAAACTGGTGCAGCTGCTCTGGAAAACAGTGTGGAGGTTTCTCAAAAAAATTAACAATAGAACTCCCCTATGACCCAGCAATAGCACTGCTAGGAATTTACCCAAAGGATACAGAAGTGCTGATGCATAGGAGCACATGTACCCCAGTGTTCATAGCGGCACTTTCAACAATAGCCAAATCATGGAAAGAGCCTAAATGTCTAACAACTGATGGATGGAGGGTTTATCTATACAATGGAATACTACATGGCAATGAGAAAGAATGAAATCTGGCCATTTGTAGCAACATGGATGGAACTCGAGAGTGTTATGCTAAGTGAAATAAATCAGGCAGAGAAGGACAGATACCATATGTTTTCACTCATATGTGGATCAGGAGAAACTTAACAGAAGACCATAGGGAGGAGAAGGGAAAAAAATGGTTAAGGACAGGGAGGGAGGCAAACCACAAGAGACTCTTAAATTTGGAGAATAACTGAGGGTTGATGGGGGATGAGGGAGAGAGGAAAATGGGGGGTGGGCATGGAGGAAGGCACTTGTTGGCATGAGCACTGGATGCTATATGGAAACCAACTTAACAATAAACAATATGTTAAAAAAATAGGTTTGTGATATTGAGCAAATGTTTTTCTCTAAACTTTACCTTTTCTCATATGTAAAATGAAATTATCCATAATTCCCTTCTCCCAATGCCAAGTTCATTTTCTAATCTACCTTAAGTGATTAGGTTAAAGCCGTGACTGTCAAACTCTAGCTGCAGAATCATGGATTGGGTTTGTAAAAACACTAATATGTACTCTGTTCCTTCAGAGTGTGTGACTTAGTAGGCCTCTATTGAGGTCTGAGAATGTGCATTTCTAACAACTTCCAGGGGATGCCGAGGCTGCTGGGGGACCACACTTTCGGAACCATTGGTTTAAAGTGGGATTATATATGTGGCAGCTTTTATAAACTGTCAATAATGTCATGTAAAGGTAAAAATGTTATATAACTGCTTTCCCCAAAAACTGGCAATTATTTTGCCTTCTAGATAACTGAAATGATAAGGAAACTCATCTGAACATTTTTTCTGTATCTAGCAGATTTTATATAATATTTCAAACCAAATTGTTATGTGAATTGCTTGAAGGTTATGCCAAACAATAAATTAATATTCATGTATTTTTTTGGTTTTTATTTCTGTTCTTATTTAGCTGAGCCAAGAAGAAACAACAGAACATCAAAAGGGGAAATGTCTAGCCTGTAACAAGAAAATAGATGAGACCCTTAACATTGAAGCAATGGAGCTGGCCAACAGGCGTCTCTTGTCAGCACAAATAGTTAGTACTTGATTATATACTTTTACAATGGTATTTGGGGGCGGGCTTCTGGGTGGCTGAGTCAATTGAGCATCCAACTCTTGATTTTGACTCAGGTCATGATCCTAGGATACTGAGATTGAGCTCTACATCAGGCTCTGCACTGACAGCATGGGACATGCTTGGAATTCTCCCTGCCTCTCTCTCCTACTTACACTCTATCTCTATGCTTACCTGCTGAGCTGAATAGATTGTTATAAAGGCAAAAAGAAGTTTGGCATTGTCTTAGGAATCTGCTTGATTGCCAAAAGAAAGAAAAGAAAAATAGATCCAACCAAATTAGCCTAAGTAAAAGGTGTTTTATTAAGAGGACTTGGGAATTTCATAGATTCCACTGGGAGGAATAACAGCTGAATTCAACCTTCACATGTGTTATGTGGTCATTTTGATGATACCATCCACCTCCAGGTCCATGCCAGTTTATCATGAAAGATACCACCAAGTCTGCTAATCACTGTAAATAGAGAGTACTAGCTTCCAGATCAAACCTTGAATAAAAATTAGAGAAATTCTGTGGCATAGCAGCATAGCAGGCTCTGTGGGAAATTGCTAATGGCCTGTTTACTATTGCTCATGTTGGGCCTTCCTCATTGCATATGGAACGGTCATGCATGACTCATCTATTCCAACCATACAGGATTCCCAGCCTTCTGCATGTTTAATTTAACTTGGGAAATGGAAGGTCTGTAGGGTATTATCGTTCTCTCTTCAACAGTAGTCCTACCAGACTGGTTGACTCTCAAAAGCACTTTTCCAAGGACCTGAATAATTTCATTAAGCACTTGAGGCTGTGCCATTAAGGAAGAACTTATGTCCATATGGTGCTTTGCTCCACCAGCAGATTTTATGACATAATGTTTTTGAGTCACTTTCAGATTTTTAATTTATTTCAGGAAAATATGTTTTCAAGGCCTCTCAAAAGCAATTCAGGACATTCCATTTTGGGTCTTGCTTTTCATTAATATTATGATATATGTCTTAGGATTTATTCTTTTTTAGTCTCTATTCTCTCCATTCATAAAATAGTAAAATGCTAACTTCAGGAACTCTCAGATTCTTTCGATTTATGATATTCTACATTTTCTGCAACATATCCACCATGGACATTTTTGGTTTCTTGCCCTAAATGTTTGTTTTCTACCATTATATCTTTGTTGATTTTTGTGCTATGAGTTGGGTCTTAATCAGGAAATACTTTTGTTTGTTTGGTTGGTTGGGTTTTTTTGTTTTTATTGTTTATTTATTTTTGAGGGAGAGAGAGAGAGAGCTTGTGGGGGGAGAGGCAGAGAGAGAGGGAGAGAGAGGTTCTATGCTAGCAGTACAGAGCCCAATGCAGGTCTCACTTCCAAGAACCATGAGATTATGACCTGAACCAAAATCAAGAGTGAGACACTCAGCCTACTGAGCCACTCAGGTACCCCAGGAAATCCTTATTTTTAAAAGTAAGTTAGATCTTTCTGCTCTGTTCTCCAGCTCTTTATCTTACCTCACATCTTTTTAGCTCTTCTTTGTTCTAGATATATTTTCATGTTTGCCTTGGTTAGTTGATTTGGTTTCTACAATATCAATTCTAATGCTCACTCCTCCAACCATAATATCAATTGGCCTATTACAGTTTTTAAAGACTTGAGAGTTTTTATTTAAATCTCAGTCACTGTGCTGACACCACAGAGCCTGCTTGGGATTCTCTCTCTCTCCGACTCCTGCTCACACTCTCTCTCTCAAAATAAATAAATAAACATTAAAAAATAAATCTCAGCCAGTTACTGGTCTTTTGTTTTGCTTTTATTTTTTTAGATGTTATTTATTTATTTATTTTGAGAGAGAGAGAGAGAGAGAGAGAGAGAGAGAGAGAGAGAGAATCCCAAGCAGGTTCTGTGCTTGACACTGGTCTCCATCCCATGAACTGTGAGATCATGACCTGAACTGAAGTCAAGAGCTGGACACCTAACTGACGGAGCCACCCAGGCATTCCTCAGTCAGTTATTATTAACTGGGACAATATCCTCTCTATGACTGCACATTAGAAGAGGAAGCACAGCATGGTGAGACTGGGGTATAGATGAGGAAACATCCCCCAACTATAATGGGAGGGGAGGGGAGACAGGTTGTAAGTTCAGAGAGAACTGAGTTTCTAATGTGATCTTAGGACAATTCCTTAATTCTCTGAACCTAAGCTTTCTCATCTATGAAATACAGATTAGATTATCTTCCCCATAAGTTTCCTACAAGAATTTAATAATTCTATGTAAAACATATCAATCAGTTAATGTAATAGTATGGTAGGGAGCTCAGTAAGTGGCAGTTCTTTTAAGGAATCAACCATTCTCTTAATTCTTCTCACATTTTGGTGTGAATGATCATTTAAGAGTTAACATATTTCTAGTATCTTAACTGCTTTGTCTTTTGTGTTGCCGAGCTTTCATGAGTTCCATATTACTTTCAGCTTCCTTATTTTTCTACATACTATGGTGTTCACCTTTGAGGATGTTGAAAATATGTTAATCTCACATTATAAGTAATTTAGTGAAGTTTAAGAAGACTGTTACCCTGTTGAATTCCGGTATCATGGACAAATAACCTTTTCTTTCTTCATTCTTAAAATTAGTTCTATCCTTTTCTGGCATATATTAAATGGCGTATATATCAAATGGTATATATTAAAATGCAGTTTTAATATCCTTATCCTCTATAGACAGGATATGTTCTTTGGAGGCAGAAGTCTTAGTTACATCATGCACTCCAATTTAGGAAGTTGGTCCATACAGAGATTTTTAACAGTGTTCAGCCCTCTGAGGCCAGGGCAGTGTCAGACAGTGCGTTCTCCAGCATCAAAAGTAGTGCCTGAAGCCAAGTGCTCTCTCAATACAGAGACAGAATTAACAAATGGCTGTTTTCTGTACAACAGCAGCAGTTTATTTAATACTGTGAGTTCTGTGATCAAAATATTAGAAAAAGTAAATTAAAGATATAAACCAGGCTCCTCTACTACAGGAGCCTTTAATTTTCTAATATGCATTATAAACTCTTAAGATCAGGATATACTTGCAGCAGGAACTTCCCACATTTATTTGTCCCCAGAACTCCACTCATTCTTTTTTTTAAAATATAGTTTATGTTCAAGTTGGTTTCCATAAAACATCCAGTGCTCATCCCAATAAGTGCCCTTCTCAATGCCCATCCCCCATTTCCCCCTCTCCCACACCCCCCATTAACTCTTAGTTTGTTCTAAGCATTTAAGACTCTCTTATGGTTTGCCTCCCTCCTCTCCTTAACTATTTTCCCCTCTCCCTCCCCCATGGTCTCCTGTTAAGTTCTCCTAAACCACATATGAGTGAAAATATATGGTATCTGTCCATCTCTGCCTGACTTATTTCACTTAGCATAACACCCTCGAGTTCCATCCATGTTGCTACAAATGGCCAGATTTCATTCTTTCCCATTACCATGTAGTATTCCATTGTATAGATAAACCCTCCATCCATCAGTTGTTAGACATTTAGGCTCTTTCCATGATTTGGCTATTGTTGAAAGTGCTGCTATGAACATTGGGGTACATGTGCCCCTATGCATTAGCACTTCATCTCCCTTGGGTAAATTCCTATCCGTGCTATTGCTGAGTCATAGGGGAGTTCTATGGGTAATTTTCTGAGGAACCTCCACACTGTTTTCCAGAGTAGCTGCACCAGTTTACATTCCCACCAACAGTGTAAGAGGGTGCCCGTCTCTCCACATCCTCCCCAGAATCTATAGTCTCTTGATTTGTGAATTTTAGCCACTCTGTCCAGGTATTTCAGTGTGGTTTTGATTTGTATTTCCCTGATGATGAGTGACATTGAGCATCGTTTCATGTGCCTGTTGGCCATTTGGATTTCTTCTTTGGAGAAGTGTCTGTTCATGTCTTCTCCCATTTCCTCACTGGATTATTTGTTTTTTTTGGGTGTGGAAAAACTCCACTTATTCATGAAAGCCTAGTTCACATCTAGCTGGAACCTAGTTTCCCACAGAACCAGTTTGATTCCACCCAAAGTGCAGACAGATCTTCTGCACTGATCTCAAGTTCTGGACTCTACAGAAACATTCTTTTTGGATTTATTTTAATGTTTTTTTTTGTATTTATTTTTGAGAGACAGAGAGAGATAGCGCATATAGGGGAGGGTCAGAGATAAAGGAAGGCACAGAATTGAAGCAGGCTCCAGATTCTGAGCTAGCTGTCAGCACAAAGCCCGATGCAGGGCTCGAACCCACAAACCGTGAGATCATGACCTGAGCCGAAGTTGGACGCTCAACTGACTGAGCCACCCAGGTGCCCCTACAGAAACATTCTTTTTATAACCATATTAGATTATTTAGGGATTTTGACTTTTTTCTCACAGGCTATTTTTCCATAATGGGAATACTAAGATATTATTATTTTCTATGCTGTATAATAATTTGACAGCACATTTCTTTTAGGCAAGCTACCAGAGACAATACAAGAATGAGATTCTGTCCCAGAGTGCTGCCCAGGTGCTGGTGGGTGCAGCGAGAAGCTTCGGTGAAAAGAAGGGAGAGTAAGTATATTGGCAAGAGAAAGCCTCCATCCTAAGCCACTGCATTTAGGAAATTGTGCGAGTGAGTTTTTCTGCTCTTTCTGATAACTTGGGATAGTCCTTTATTATGTGGGAAAGCCACTCCCTGCTCTGCACCCCCAAATCAGGCCAAATGACCAACTTATAATTTCCCAACTTGCTCTACTTTTTTATACTTCTATACATTGGAACAAGCTCCTTCTTCTGACTGAGATGCTCTTCCCTTTCTACTTTTGCCCCCAAAGCTGATCAAAAAAGACTCTTTTAGACTACTTGAATGCCTCACTAAGGTCAAAGACTTCCATAATTCCTCCAGGCACATCTTTCAATGCATATTCTCTATTTTTATTTTTAAAGTAGGCTTCATGTCCTAATGTGGAGCTCAATGCAGGGCTTGAACTCATGACCCTGAGATCAAGATCTGAGCCAAAACCAAGAGTCGGATGCTCAACTCACTGAGACATCCAACTGCCCCTAAATATTCTCTCTTAATCCTCAGCTTGTTCTTGTAATAGTTTCTTTTGCTGTAAGCCTCTGTAGTACAGAGAACGTTCCTCAAAGTCAGCATATTAGGGATAGCCTCAGATCCCCTTGGAAATATGAAGGATATTTGAGTGGACAAAGGAAGAGTACCCGATGTCCACCCAAAGCCTGGACATACCTTCGTGTTCTAGAACAAACCCTTGGTACTAAGAACACCAATATGCCCTGCTCAGGTGGTCCTCAGCTCATTTGTAAGGTCTTCTTGGTTCTTTTCTCCCTGGGCCATTAACCTCAGAAGCAAACTGGGCCTGAGAACCAAGAGAAGTGCCAGTGTGGTGTCCACTCACAAGTACTGGCCTGTGGCACAGAGAGGAAAGAGAAGCAGCCAGACACGGGAGCATGGTCTCATTGCAGTTCAAGTACAGATGTCAAAAACTATAAGAGATCCCATTTCAAACCTTGCCATACAAATCACTATAACATATTTGTCAAGGTAGGAAGATAAAATATGTCTTACTTAAAATTTTATTTTCTTGATTAATGAGTATAAGTACAAGGACCTCCATTTGTCGAAGTGTTGAAAGGACTCATAGTGGACAACAAAGCCAAGTTTAGAATATATTATTTTTAGTCACACATAAAAATAGATAAATATGAAATACTAATATGTGTAAAGGTGTATGCAAACCCCTGTGGGGAATATCAAGATAAGTGGAATAGTGTTCTGATCCCCAGAGAACTTCCTGTTTATTACATTTATATTTAGTACATGCTTCTTTGCTGGGCTGCCTTGGCATTGACTTTGCCATTTGCTGCTCATTCCTATCCATAGCCCTGTGTGTTGGTGTGTCCTGTGGCAAGAAAACAGGTCTAAGGAGATAAAAAGTTGGGGATTTAAACAGGGGCACCAGGACCTGTGCTAACTGCCTGTGTGATTGCCTAAGAAAGAATTCTTTGAATAGAGAGCTCATATTTATTAAGTGCTGTGCCAAGCACAGTTTTAAACATGTTCTAAAAGTCCTATGAAGTAAGTGCTAGTATTATCTTCATTTTCCAGACAAGAGATGTGGCACAAAGAGATTATAAACAATTTACCCCAGTTCACTTGCCTAGTAAATTACAGAGATCAAGGTTTAAGCTGCCTCACTATCCAACCAAAGAGATCCTAAGTGTTTTCCTAAATCAGGTCTAAGCAGTGAATGTGTTGATAAAATATAAGAATTCAGGAGCTTAAATTATTTAGTGATTTGGGCTGTAAAATACCAGACAATTACTGATATCCCAGAATTTTAGGATTCATAGGCTCTAATGAAATGGCCAGGAAGGTTTCCTGATTCCCCAAGATTAGGAACTATATTAAATGCTTCCAACTTGATGGGTCCAAAGTACCCTATCATTTATCATCTCCCCAGCAACACTTATTGCCCTTCACTACAATTATTTGCATGTTTTATCCCACTTATCTGCTGGATCCTTAAGGGCAGAGATCTGTGTTCATTTATATTTCTTACCAGCTTTTAGCAAGCAGAATATGTTCAATAAGTATTTTTTAAATTAGGAACCAATCAGGTCCTCTATTATGTTGGTGGTTTCCCATGTAATTACTACAATATTCTATTGGATCACAAAGAATTCATTGACTTTCTTCTTTTCAATTCCATCTGTATCCCTACAGCAGAGAATTTGCTCAAATTTCAGAGTAAGAGCAGTATAATCAATAGGAAGGACAAGGTCCACCTTTGAATGCAAGTCCCCAGTGCCCTTCTATTAAGGCATATTTTAAAGTGGGACTTCAGATCCAACGACAAAACCCTATTCTCCTTCTGATGAAGATAATGAAAACCAAGGGATTTGCCTAAGCAAGACCAAATCATAATATGTAGCTCTGAACTGCCTCCATAGAAAGGCCAGCATAAACCTAGAGACAATGGGATATGTGCTACCAGATTGTCTTTTGGGGTTTTATGACCACTGACTTCTCTAAGTAAACATAACTCTTTACCCCCACCACATGTATTTTCCCCGTAAGTTCCCCAACTACCTGCCCAGAAGGTATAATCAGAACTAAGAGAATGTGTGAGATGGGCTGGGTGTTTCATATCTACTTTCTCATTTAATTATCCCTGAATGGCATGGATACTTTTACATCTATTTTCTAGAGCAAACAGGTTTGTGAGGTAATTTGTTTTTTGCTTCCCCAGGTAATGGAGGATCCAACATGAAAACCTGGGTGTATTTGAGTTCCAAGTATTTAAATCATGTTATTCTTTCCTTCCCTGATCCTTGACCTCTCTGTTTTAAACCATGTATTTTCTGGGTTTTTTTACACTGTAATGGGTGAGCCCCACAATCTAAATTCATAATTATATACCCACTTATGTCTACCATTTTGTGACTTGGATCTGTGCTCACGAGAGCATCCTAATCCCAGTTATCAATGGACAGGATTATCGATCTACTTTCTGACAATACTGCATTATATCTATTCTCCAAATTTTAAAGCACATTTAATGATTGCTTTTTCCCCCCAGATATATGAGTCCTGAGACAATAAAGACTTATTCTGAAGGCCGAAAAATTCTAAACTTTATTAGAAAAGTATTGCTCAATTGGGTGTACAATACTAAAAAGGAGAAAGGGATCTCATCAAGGTCAGTGGTTTTAAACCTTACTAGGAATGCTATTATATTGCTTTTGAATTCCCTTTTTATTCTTTAAATGTATATCCTGGGAATGCCTGGCCAGCTCCATTGATGGAGCATGTGACTCTTGATCTCAGGGTTGTTAAGTTCAAGACCCACATTCGGTGTGGAGATTACTTAAAAATAAAATCTGAAAAAAAAGTTTTTGATTATATCCTGAATAAATTGGAAAATATTTGGGGATAGTTTATAAATAAATTATGTATATGCATACAAAAAGTTACTTGCAGAAAAAAGAAATAGTATAATAACTTTATTATGGAAGTAAATTTCACATAATAAGATTAACCATTTTTAAGTGTACCTTTCAGTGTTATTTAGTACATTCACAATGTTGGGCAACCATCAGTTTTATCAAATCTCACGACATTTTTACTGCCTCCAATGTAAGTCCAGCACCTATTAAGTAGTCACTCCCCAATCCCCCTGCTCCCCAGCTCCTGCATAGCACTAGTTTGCCTTGTCTCCCATGAATTTACCTGTTCTGAATGTCTCATATAACTAGAATCATACAATACATTGTCATTTGTTTCTGGCTTCTTGCACTCAGCATAATGTTTTCATCCACATGGTAGAATGTATCAGTAACATTAATTTCATCCACTTTGCAGCATGTATCAAGACTTTATTCCTTCTTACTGCTAAAATTGTACAGACGTATCACATTTTGTTTACTTATTCATCATTGATGAACATTTGGATTGTTTTCACCTTTTGGCTATTGTGAACGGTGCTGCTATGAACATTCATGTATAAGTATTTGAATACCTGCTTCCCATCTTTTGGGTATGCACTAGGAGTGAAATTGCTGGATCATATGATAAATTTATGTTTAATTTATTGAGGAACCACCAAATTGTTTTCCATAGCTGTTAGACAATTTCAAAATCAGGAAATATAAACCTATCAACTTTACTTTCTCTTTCAAGATTTGGATCGTGATGTGGGTAATTCCATATAAGTGTAATTCCATATAAATTTTAGGATTTTCTTAATTCTGCAAAAAAAAAGTCATTAAAACTTTCATAGGGATTGCACTGAATCTGCAGTATTGCCATCTTAATATGAAGCTTTCCAATCCATGAAAATGAGGTGACTTTTTATTTATTTAGGCCTTCAGTTTCTTTCAGGAATATCTTGTAGTTTTCAGCAAAGAAATCTTTGCTCAGAGTTAATCCTACATAATCCTACATTAACAGATGTTAATCCTGCATCTTTTTTTTTTGATGCTATTGTAAATGAAACTTTTCTTAAAAATTTTTTAAAGTTATTTATTTACTTATTTATTTATATTGAGAAAGAGAGAGAGAGAGAAAGAGAGAGAGAAAAAGCATGGGAGGAGCAGAGAGGGGAAAAGAGAGAGAGAATACCAAGCAGTCTCCACACTGTCAGTGTAGAGCCCAATGCGGGCCTCGAACTCACAATCCACAAGATTATGACCTAAGCCAAAACCAGGAGCTGGAAGCTTAACTGACTAAGCCACCTAGGTGTCCCAAAACTGTTTTCTTAATTTCATTTTTGGATTGTCCATTCTTAGTATATGTTTTTGTGTTTTGACTTTGTATCTTGAAGTTTTGCTGAATTCATTGATTAGCTCTCCTGCTTTTTTGTGAATTTGCCAGGATTTCCTATATATGAGTTCATGTCATCTATGAATAGAGATAATTTTACTTCCTCCTTTCTAATTTGGATGCCTTTTATGTCTTTTCTTAGATGCAAGTGGAGGAAATATAGTCCCCTCTTCTCAATGACAGTATCAAAGTCTATGTGGCTAACTTTAATCTACCATCCTCAATAAATGCTAGAAAGATATTTTTATATTCTAGTATTTAAGCCTTCAATACTGACTAAAGCTACAATGTTCTGAGTAATTAGCTTGTTTAGTGAAACTTAAAGAAAGGGAGATTTTAAAAACTATAACTGATAGTATACCCTGTAGACTGTCTCTAAATATCACTCATCTCAAAGTAGTAGAGATTCTGGAGTTGAAGAATCCAGTCTGCTTGGCTTAGAATCTCAGTCTCTAGCATTTATTATTTGAATGAGCTTTTCAGTTCATAGCATCTGTGTCATATTCTACAAGCTGATATATAAGGTCTCTGGCAAGGTAACTGACACGTAGTAGGAACCAAAGTATGCCAGTTGGGTTCTCCTCTGTTCCCTCATGGGACTGTGGGTAAGAGTGCATAAATAGTGTGTTTAGAAGCACCTAGTCCAGGGACTAGCACTGGGTAAACACTTACAGATATGAGCATTTATTTTAAGTGCTGGATAACATTCCAATAATGCAAATATTACTGAAATGTTGAAATTAATATGTGATGGAATCACAAACATGAACAAGTCTAAGCACCAAAAGAAACACAATAGAAAAACACACATTATTCTTAAAATTAAAAATTCAACTTACATGCTTCAGAATTGAATAAAAGGTGGCTATAGAGTATCTATTTCGAGGGGCTGCAGCTAGAGCTATGGAAAGAAGAATAATTGCCTACCATTGACGAGGCTCCTGGATCAATGTCAGTGCTCTGGGAGGAAAAAGATCAGGACTCTGTGATCTAAAGTGGTAACACTTGGATGGATAAACCTGAGGATCTTGAATCCCCACATTCTCATGAACACTATAGCCTAGCAGAGGTGCTCCCTCTCTCCTGCTAGAGGATAACAGCCTTCTGTCACCTTCAGTTGATACGAATACATCACAAGGTAAAGCTTTTCTTTGTTTCAAGGTTATTCTCTACCACCTTTCATTGCTTCCAAGGTAATTACACACGTCAGATCTCAACACAGTCAGGGGGAAAATATAGTGCCTTCCTTAGGAGACTACAACTTATCTGCTAAAGGAATTACAGGGCCTGACTAACACTACCAAATACTAGTAGAACACAGAAGAGAATGGATCTCAAGGTATGGGATCATAAAGGTTACAACATAAGGCCAGATTAGGGAGAATTTATTGGCATGGTGGTCTTATCCACGATGAATCAGGTTTCCACATTCTGTCAAGGACATTTGTAGCTGGCACTATTATACTCTTGGGATGGTTCTTTGAAGCTTGATCAGGCCAAGAAACTACAGCAAATGAAGATGATAAGAATTGGAATATTTAACTATGAGAATGAAAGACCCACCACATGACTTTGCTCCCTGGAAAGCACCAGAGGACATTTACTTTTATGAGACAACACTGAGAAACTGGAGGATAGATGTCCTCTGCAAGGCAGTAGTGGGGGCTGCCATGGAATTCATCTTCCTAGTACCAAAAGGACTGGGGATAGCCAAAGATAGATGGCAGCAATTAAGTGTCAGAAGCAAGGCAAGGATACTTTCTTTTGTGAACAGCAAACCCAGAGTAGTGGTCAGAGTACCTCAACTTGGGAATGGCTAACAAATAATGTATGTCAAAGGACAATAGATTTTACTTGACTTTTCTAAAGGTAGAGAACTGGTGAGCAAAGGGATAAGATCAACTACTGCAAAGGAAGATCATGATTCCTCACCCTTTTCTTCAAAGTCAGTACTCAAAACCAGAGCCCTTGAGAAAGGTCTACAATAATATCTCAGGTACATAGGGTTAATATTGACTCAATCTGTTCTCAAATGGACCTTTAGTCACTTTACTTTGCATTGAGAAAAAGAGAATACTCAGACTTTTTAAAAAGACTTTGGGATACGGCATTTAAAATGGTACTGATACCAAAGGCTTGAAATGTTATTACAGTCTCAAGTTATACAAGAAGCTTTTAGACTAGACGATGTATGGAGTCGTCACCAGTCTGTTTCATAATAATCCAGCAAGTCCACTGTGAAGCTATTTCTCTGAATCCCCAAGTGTATGGTTGGGATGAATATAATTAGTGTCTAGCTGAGCGTTCACATTTTCTTGCTGACCTATAGAATAAGAATTATTATGACGCCTGGGTGGCTCAGTTGGTTGGCT
>NC_043704.1:58733370-58777175 GCF_006229205.1 Suricata suricatta | reverse complement strand
CCAGCTTGAACCCCCTCTCTCTGTCTCTGAAAAGTAAATTGAAAAAAAATCTGTATACCATATGTTTGCACTCATAGGTCTAACAGGAGAAACCTAATAGAGGACCATAGGGAGGGGAAGGGGGAAAGAGAATTGGGGGGAGAGAGGGACACAAATCATGAGAGACTATTGAATACTGAAAAGAACCTAGGGATGAAGGAGGAGGGGGAGGAAGGGGGTGATGGTCATGGAAGAGGGCACTTGTGGGGAGAACCACGGGGTGTTATATAGAAACCAATTTGACAATAAACTATTGTAAAAAAAGAAAGAAAAGAAAAAATCTGTAGTAAACAAATAGTATGGTATTGGCATAAAAACAGACATATAGATCAATGGGACAGAATAGAGGGCCCAGAAATAAACCCGTGAAGATATAGTCAATTAATTTGTGACAAGGAGTCAATGATATACAATAAGGAAATGATAGTGTTTTCAGTAAATGACACTGGGAAAACTGGGCAGCCACATGCAAAATAATGAAACTAGACCTCTATTAGATACCATACACAGAAATAATCTTGAAATGGAGTAAAATCTTGAATGTAACACACAAAACCATAAAACTCTCAGAGGAAAACATGGGAGATAAACTCCATGATAGCAGTCTTGGCAATGACTTTTTGGATTTGGCACCAAAAACAAAGTCAACAAAAGCAAAAATAAACAAGTCATACTACATCAACTAAAATGTTTCTGCATATTGTCTCCTGGGTGGCTCAGTTGGTTAAGTGTCCGACTCTTGATTTTGGCTCAGGCCACAATCTCACAGTCAGGGGATAGGGCCCTCCTCATCTGGCTCTGCTCTGGGCATGGAGTCTGCTTGAGATTCTCTCTCTCTCCCTCTCCCTCTGCCCCTCTCTCACTCACATGTGTGCACATACTTGCTCTCTCTCTCTCTCTCTCTCAAAAATAAAGAGGGGCACCTGGGTAGCTCAGTCAGTTGAGCATCCAACTTCAGTTCAGGTCATGATCTCGTGGCTCTGGATTTGAGCCCCATGCCGGGCACTGTGCTGACAGCTTAGAGCCTGGAACCTGCTTCAGATTCTGTCTCTCTTTCTTTATCCGTCCCCTGCTCACAGTCTGTCTCTTTTTCCTTCAAAAATAAATAAACATTTAAAAGTATTTTTAATTAAAATGAAGAAATAAAGCAAGTGGTCTTAAAATAAATAAAAAATAAAAAGTATCTGCACAGAAAAAAAACAACAAAATGAAAAGCTATGAAGTGGGAGAAAATATTTGCAAATCATATATCTGATAAGGGGTTAGTATACGACATGTGTAAAGAACTCACACAATTCAATAACAACAACAACAACACAACAACACCCTGTTAAAAATGGTCAGAGGAATCAAATAGATACTTTTCTAAAGAAGACATACAAATGGCCAAAAAAATATATGAAAATGTGCTTAATATCACTAATCATCAGGGGAATGCAAATCAAAATGCAGTGAAATATCACATTTCATTTTTGATGTTAGAATGCCTATCATCAAAAAGACAAGAGATAGTACATGTTTGCAAGGATATGGAAGAAAGGGAACCCTTGTGCACTGATGGTAGGTATGTAAATTGGTACAGCCACTATGGAAAGCAGTTTGGAGGTTCCTCAAAATAATCAAAATAGAACTATATGATCTAGCAATCCCATGAAAATTCCTTTCACATCCATGGGAAATGAAAACAAGATACCAAAGAGATCTGCACACCCATGTTCAATGCAACATTATTTACAGTAGCTATAATATGAAAATAACCTAATTGCCCATCAATGTATGATTGAATAAAGAATATTTTTTGCCATGAGAAAAAAGGAAATCCTTCCCTTCGCAACAATACGGATGGACATTGAGGGCATTATTCTAAGTGAAAATAAGCCAGAGAAAGACACATACTGCATGACATCACTAACCTATTGAATATAAAAAAGAAGAAAAAATCAACTCATAGAAATAGAGAATAGTGAAGTGGTTACCTGGTTACCCACTGAGGGTTTGGGAAATAAAGACCGGATGTAAAAAGTTACAAACTTTCAGCTAGAAGCTGTCAGGTCTGAGAATCTGATATAAGACACGGTGACTCTAGCTGAAAACCCTGCACAGTATACTTGAAATTTGTTAAAATTTTGGATGAATGGTCGGTCTCATACCCCACAAAAAGTAATCAATCATGTGACGTGATGGATGTGTTAATTAATTAGTGTGGGGACTCTGTTCACAATGTATACATTAAATCACCACAATGTACACTTTAAATATCTACAAGTCTATGTTAATTATACCTCACTACAGCTGAAATTTTTAAAAAGGTAAAAATAGCATTCTGGAGATAGAACTGAGATGGGCAGAATTTGACAAGGCTTAGCTTATATTCTGATTTCTCTTCAAATCATATAAATAGTTCACCTTTTAACAAGGCTTCATGCTACGCCTCCTCCCTCACACAGTCACTGCCAGAGGCCTTAGGAATATGGAGGCAGGATCATAATTTATTCCTAAATTCATCTTCAGGGTCCCAAACAGTAAAAGTTTCAGGTCCCGAGTAATACAGATCTACCTCTGAGAATGGGGAAGGGATCCATTACTTACCTAATCTTAAATCAGCAGCTGATTAATCATGTCACTTGAGTTTTAACAATAATCATTATTATATTACTTGAAAAATGAAAAAAATAAAATATGTAAGTAAATCTTTTTGTCCACAGTTCCACTGCCTGGCACATAAACTATTTTTCAATGGATATACATGAATTTACATTTTTGGGTAAAGTGTGGGTGTATACTATTCCACTACCACACATCCTGGGATCTTTTTCCAGATGTTATGCTTTGACAAAGAAAGATGCTCATGACACATCGTTAAGAGAAAAGAAAAAAATTACAGAACAATAAGTATAATTTCTTTTGTGTTTATAGATAATGATTACATAAGCAAAAAGGTTAGAATAGTTTTCAAACTATTAATCATAGTCATCTCTGGAAGGTGGCAGGGATTCCCTTTGTTTTAAGATTTTTTTTAATGTTCATTTATTTGTTTGTTTGTTTTTAATGTTTGTTTCTTTTTGAAAAATAGAGTCAGAGTGTGAGTGGGGAAGGGGCAGAGAGAGAGGGAGACACATTTAACCGAAGTCAGTTGCTTAGTGACTGAGCCACCCAGGTGCCCTTGTTTTATTATTTTTTTAAATACTTCCAGTTTGCGTTATAGCCATTTATGACCAAAAGTATTTCTGTTAAAAGTAAAAGTGGGGGGTGTCTGGGTGGCTCAGTTGGTTGAGTGTCCAATTTTGGCTCAGGTCATTATCTCGTGGTCATGAGTTTGAGAAGCACGTGGGGCTCTGTGCTGACAGCTCAGAGCCTGGAGCCTGCTTCGGATTCTGTCTCCCTCTCTCTCTACCCTGCCCCCGCTCACACTCTGTTCTGTCTCTCAAAAATAAATAAATGCTAAAAAAAAAAAGTAAAGGTGGATGAGAGTTGAGGAAGGTGGGGGAAAAAGAAAGGAAACCAGCCCCAAGACATTTAGCAGAGGAGGACACGAAAAGGACAGTATCTGAAGTGGGATGCCAGAAAGTGCTCGGTAGTGACTGCTCCTGCCCAGAACGAAGCTGAGTTCTGTGCTATAAATGATTTGAACAAACCTGAGCATATAATGAAAATAATTCAGTACAATTATTTTATCAGATAAAACTTTTTTTTTCAGATATTGCTTTTTTCAGGCATGCCATAAAATCGTATTTACTAATGAATTTGAGTATGCTGGATATCTTGTGGTATTAATGAATATGTTTCCAATTACAATCTCTTGGATAACTGAATTAAATGATATCTATGAGCATGAATTAAAATATTCTAACTACCTTTTTCTTACATTTTATGTCACAGAGGATCTACTTAAGGTAATCCAAAAGTGTGTGTGTGTGTGTGTGTGTGTGTGAACATGCTATATGTCTCAGAGATTCCCTAATTTCATTTTCCAACATTAACTACATACAATTTTCTAAAGGAGTATATGAAATTCTCACTTCTCAAACAAATAAACTTTAATTTTTAAAGGTAAATTTTGGGGCACCTGAGTGGTTCAGTTGGTTTAGTGTCCAACTTTGGCTCAATCACAATCTCACGGTGCATGGGTTTGAGCCCCACAGCTCAAAGCCTGGAGCCTGCTTCAGATTCTGTGTCTCCCTCTTTCTCTGCCCCTCCCCCACTGGTGCTCTGTCTCTCAAAAATAAATAAAACATTCAAGGTAAGTAAATTTTAAAGGCAACTCAATAGAAACATCCATACTTTAAAAATTGATTTTGTATTTGCAAAAACAAATTTTAAAATGATGTGTGTTAACGGGAGTTTCAAAGGTGTTGATAGTGTTCTTAAACTTAGCAGGATAGTAGTGTTCATTTTATTTTTTTAATATTAGATAGATAAACAGATCGATAGGTAGAGTGATAGATATCCTTGTAAACTTGAAAACCATTTCATTATTTGATTTTTAAATCTAATATAAAGATAGTTATAAAATGAGGAAATGAACCCTCACAAACTGATAACAGTATTGTGTTATATGAATCGAAAAGTAGAGATTGTCTTTGTGAGTACATAGCATGATGGACAAAAGTGAGGGGAAACTTAGAAGCAACACCAGGATGCCTGCACAGAACCTCACTCCCAGTGACTGGAGCTTAGGGATGAGTGGGTAAGCATGCAGATTGGAGAGGTGTTAGATTGGTGTGAAGGATATGGAATATGAGACAGGAGATGTGGACATAAAGAATAAAGAGCTTCACACATCATGCTTTCTCTTTCACTTCACTGGCACCAACTGCCATTTATAGTCTAATAACTTCCCAATTAATTCATGTTCCCAGCTCAGGTTTTATCAAGAACCTCAGATCACATAGACAACTGATGACTCGATCTCTCCAACAAAATACTGTACATCTCAAATGGCATATTCTTAACAAATTTATCTTCTGTAAGCCTACTTCTTCCTCAAAATTCCACTGAAAATCCCATTTCCCAGGCTTGAATTCACAGTCATTTTTAATACTTCCCAATCGTTTAGCTATCATAGATTTTCCATAAAAGTTTTCTGAAATAAAGAAGGAATGAGTGAATGAACTGTCATAAAATAGTAGGGAATCTTTAATACTTTCTCCCTTGGAATGGATGCTTCCATATTTCAACCATTTTAATTTCAAGTTAATATAATTACTTACTAGTATTTCAGACAAGTAGTCTTAAGGTAGATCAGAGAAAAAACCTAACTAGTGAGGTTTCAGTTATTCTAGAAAATGTTGCAGTAAAACAAAAACAAACGAGATAATGTTTCTTTTTTAATCAACAGATGGCTGCAATGAGGAGGGAATATTTTTTACATGCCTGGCATCTATTTGATTTGACAATTACACTAGTTGGCATCATAGATGTCATTCTTATTGAGACAAATGACATTACTTATATTTTTTATTTTATTCAAGCTGTAGTCTTTTTTAAGATTGTTCAATTTCTTCGCATACTACGTATCCTAAAGGTAAAGAACTATTAGATCATTCATTTTCAAATTCTAATGACTGCTTCATGAAATATGGACCAAAGCTTACTAGTTTTACAGCTTCCACTTTATATTGAAATGTTTTATTTCAAATGTGATATCCCTTTCACAAATTAAATTTTATAACAGTGTTTTAGAAATATCCAAATTATATTTGTAGTTTGCTTAGCCTATGAAAGTATAGAAATGCTCACCACAGTTTTTTCTTGAATATAGAGTACATGAAAAGTTTCATATTAATGTAAATATAAATTATCCCCAAAATTGTGTATATTTTATAGATACCGGGTATAGATACCTGGTATAAATCAACAAAACAACCATGCAAACCATTCACAGTGACAAAGCAAAGAGTATAAATTCATGCACATCAAGAAATCAAAAAATAGACATTTCATGGTATATAAATTTGTAGTAATATAAAAATCACAGCATCAAAATGATCTTTGGTTATCTAATACATCTTTCTACAACAAGTGTGATATTTTCTACACAATTATTTCAATGACATGAAACTCATTCATCACAAAGCATATGAAGTGTATATTTGGATACAGATATACTCTCCCTGTCTCTCACTGCCTCTCTCTCTCTTCATACACAAAGATGATACATACACATACAAGCACTGTGAGAGATACAAAGCTAAGTAAGACATAGTTAATCTAGAAATAAAACTAAGGTCAGAATCTTTAAATTTACAGTTTTCTTATATATGCTTAAAAATAACTTTGCTACCAAGAGAAATAAATCAACTAGGTCTAAAAATATGCAACTAGTAGCTTTTCCCATTTTCATATTAAATGAGACTGTAAATAATGCTAGTGTGCTATTTGACCTGAGGAAGGCAAGTAAAGTGTATTCAGTGACTGCTTAATTCTTTCTGACAGGAGATTATGCAGAGTCTACCAAATATCTGAAATGAAAAAACTGGTAAACAACCTAAGAAAAGTTTGAATATATATTCAGGAAACTCTGAACCTTTATCTCATGTCAGATGGTAGTCCTTAGAACATGAAGACAAATGAGCCATACTCTCTACCCCCAGAGAGCTCATTGTAGAAGGGAAATGACATGTCATCTAGATGTTCCAAAGGTATATTGTAGGATAAGTGCAAAACAGAGTATGTATAGAATACTGATGAGATTAAAAAAAAAAAGACTTCCTTTAGTAGGTAATACTTGTGATACTTGAACTGAATCTTGAAGGATGAGCATAAATTAGCTCTTCAAGGATTAATGGCAGATAGTTGGAGGGCAGATGATGGAGTTTATGGAGTATAGACAGGAAAACATAACTAGCTGACTCTACAGAAGTCAGGGGACTGCTCAGTGGTAAGAGATGATCTGTAAACATAAGCCCTCATCAAAGAAACAATGAGAAGTTAATGGTGGGGTCACACAAGAAGCGTAATAGGTGTGGGTTCTAACCCCTGAATAACCTTCTAGTAAGAAGGTTAGTAGGAGGTTTTGCAGGTAAAAGTAGCAGTACTTTAAATAGACATTTTTTTACTTAAGCCCAGAAGACTAATTGCATTGTTTTCCAAAAAATGTAAATCAGTTGAAAACAACATCCAGTTCTCTCTAAGGGACACAAGTAAAGAGTAAAGTCATCGCTTCATGTAGGCACCCAACATTATTAGTTACAAGGAAATAGCCATAGTCATGAAGTTATAAAGCTATCATGAATAAAATAACTAAGAACCTAGACAGGTTACTATAGTTACCATTGAAAGAATGTTATTTCTTATCATCTACTTTAGGTAAACCAATCAACATATAATAAACTACATGTATACAATTTATATTAAATAGTAGCTCTGGTTTTTTTCAGCTCATAACCCCCAAGTTGCTGCAAATAATAGATAAAAAGATGAGTCATCAGCAGTCCTTTAATTACGCTATGCTAAAAGGCTATGTCCAAGGTGAAGCAGATATAATGATTATCATCGATCAAATTGCAAGTTCTAAGCAAGTTAAACAGGTGAGAAGAACTTTAAATGCTAAGGAGAGGGTGTACTCCTCCAATCCCTCAGCTGCCCCCTCCCATTATGTTCTCTGTCTACATATGTAGATGTAGTCCTTGACTCCTGATTTCCTAAGTAATTCCTGTAAAAACTTAAACTGGTCTACATTTGTATTCCTCAAATGCCTGCTTCCTGAAATGTCTGTGCCACAGTAGCAAGTTATGAGGCTTTTGCAAGCCAGCTTTTGGTTCATGTGGAAGCTCTTGTGAAACCTGAGTGCAGTGGGCAGCTCCCTCCTGATCCAAGTTGCAGGAGCTTTCCGCTCCAGATGTGCTCAGTGGGAAATACTGGAGGATGAGACATGACGGCACGTGTTGGGCAGCCAACGCTTCCTCATTGTTCCCAAAGGCTCCTCGTCCGTCACTGTGCCTAATTTTCCCACAGTGAACAGTAATAGAAGCAAAGAATAGGGATCTGGAAACTGGGAAAAGTAATAACTCATCTAGAAGAAAACCTTGTCTAATTCTTTCATTACACAGTTTGGGGGGGGGGGAAGCCAAGAGATGTTGAATGATTATGCTCAAAGTCACATAGCTAGTAAACAGCAAAGAGAATTCGAGGGCCTAATTTCTAGACTTTCTTTTTTTTCTCTTCTTTTTTCTTTCTTTTTGTCTTCTTTCTTTTATCTTTTTTTCTTTTCTTTTCTTTTTAGTGAGCCCTACACCCAATGTGTGCCTCAAACTCGCAACTCCAAGATCAGCAATTGCATGCACTACCAACTGAGCTGGCAGACATCCCTTCAATTTTGTTTTTTACTTGTTTGACTGAGGCAAATTAACACTGTGTTCTCACAAGTTTGTCAACTGTGTGAAGCATTTACCTTTCAAGGCAATTTGAAACATCTAAATTTTGTGTAATGTCCCCAAATTTCTGTAGTGGAGAAAATTGAACATATGATATGTAGTAAAACACAAAGGTATCTTTTTTTTCTTTACCACCTGGAACTATAGTACTGTTTTCCTGGGGGTGCCTGCATGGCTCAGTCGGTTGAACGTCCAACTCTTGGTTTCGGTTCAGGTCATGATCTCATAGTTCATGGGTTTGAGCCCCACATCAGACACTGAGATGACAGTGTAGAGCTTGCTTGGGATTCTCTCTCTCCATCACTCTCTGACCCTCTCCCACTCAAGTTGTCTTTGTCTCTCTCAAAATAAATACATAAACTTAAAAAAAACTGTTTTCCTGAATTTTGTTACCTTTTCTAACCTGGAGAAAGGATATTTAGACGTAGAATTTGAGAATACGCAGTAGGAAATATAAAAGGACCTGAATCTCTAATATGTTGCCCAGTTTTAGTCCCTATTTCTGCTCTCACACAGCTTGGCCAAACCTTTTCCATCACTTAAGATTGAAAGCTTCCCCTGTATCCCCAATTTGGAGGTTTTAGTAACATTGAAAAGGAACATATCTACTATGCTTGTGTTTTTCAGAATCAATAGTAACCTAAAGAAAACTACGTTTAGGAAAAAAAATATGACTTTCCTTCAGGCTTCTCCAAATCAACCTGTTATGCCACTTTTTATTCTCTATACCACTCTTCCTGGAGCAAATTAAGGTTATTGCACAAAATTCAGTTGTAAGCCCTAAAATGCTCCCCATCATATTTTTTCTTTAAAGTTATTAGTTAGGTTAAAAATCCATCAGTTGCAAATGTAAAGACATTTTATAACAGCTTGTTTTCCAATGAGGATAATACTTCTTTTATTTCATAGATGTTATTAAGGAGGATAATGAAGAATACAGTTCATGCTCTGAAAGAGCTAGGTAGGTAACCCTCTTTCTAAAGATTAAGCACAACCATATCTTAAAATCATTACTTCTGAAAGGCAATCGTTTGGATAACAAAACTGATCTTTAAGAAAACCTACTTATTACTAGTACTAAAGGGAGTGACAACAGCAATCAACATGATCATATCTGTGGCTGCATGGGTTTGGAGTAACATTACCTCTCCTCACTTGTTCTTTCTGCCCTGTACCTCAATGAAGACCGCTCAATTTCTCTCTAAAGGAAATGCATTAGCATTGCATGTTTATACATGTGGTTATCAACTTATAAATTCTATTTTCTTCCAAACCAAAAGTACATATACCTTCCTGAGCAATACAAGGAAAAAGATTCTTTTTTCTCTCCACTTGCCATGGAGCTGCCATCTGAGGATTTAGCTTTATAAGTTGAAATCAGAACAGAGCTTCCCAGATCTTCAATATGTCTGCTGGGAACTTCTATGCTTAAACATGACAACAGCTTAGTCCCTGAATCATGCCACATCATGCTCCTAGTATAGAATCGATACTGGAAGGGGGACGGACACACTCCTAGACTATAGTGTGCATGTGTGAGGAGAAGAGGGGGTTTGGTACCAGATGGTGGGCAGTAAAAGGGCACAGCAAGCCTGAGGATGGAACTGGACTTGAGAGATTTTGCATGGCAGATAGTCATCAAGCCAGACAAGAAGTCATCACCAAGGAAAAGCCCAAATATAGAATCTAAGTGAATGAAACTCTGTGGGCATTCAGGAATCCAGATAAGAAAGGCAGAAAAGCACAGATGGATAAGTTATCTAGACGCACAGGCATGCTAGGTGGACAGTGACCCAGGATGAATGAGAGGACTTAATCAGAAGCTAAGTGCACAGTTTGTAGTCAAAAATCCTGATTCAAACAGAATGGAAAAGCAGGCCATAAATCCCAGACCTAGAGTCCAGAAAAGCCTATCAGTGTTCCAAGCAGGTAGATGAGAATAATTGCTAATCCTACGACTGGGACTGTCTGTCCTTCCTCGTGAGCAGGTGTAAGTACGAGCTGACAAGAAGATGGTAAACAGAACTATGCAGCTAGTGCTGAACTCAGATTGACTGTAGAGGACTCATCAAAGAGAGATACACTTCTCTGTGTTGAGGGTTGTACTCCGTGGATTTAGAGCAAAAATATTCAGCTTACTGTCCACATGAAATGTTGAAATACTGTTCTTATTTTTTCTGAAAATATTGTGTTATCTTTCAGGCTACTTTGAATGTGATCACCAGGAAATTGCTATTACAATGAAAACAAAGGAGGAGATTAATGTCATGCTCAATTTGGCTAGAGAAATTGTTAAGGTTTTTAGGTCAAAAAGGATTATTCATAAAATTGAAAGTTCTGAAATTAATAAGGTAAGGTAGCATATTTTGAAAACAAATATACTTACTTGATATATAGTCATTCATAATCTTCAAACCTACTTTTGATTTTTCATTATAGACCATCTTCAAGATATGAATGTCTACATTAAAATAATTGTCTAAAGAAAAGTTCCTACCATAAAGCATTGCCTTTCTGAGGTCCAGTGTCAAATTTTCTTTCCCTTTCTTGCCACAGTAAGGGACCATCTGTTTCTATGCTTTGCTTCCAAATCAAGGATATGATAAAACTACTACTCACTAGGCTAGAGTGGGTATTAATATTTTCCTAAGAATTATCTGTGCCACTGAAACAGCTTTTCCCCTAGAATCCCATGATTTATAAGAACACTCAATTGTAGTAAAAATTAACTACATTTCCTCCCTCTGAGTTATTTATTGTTACCATGACATAAAAAAATAGAGGTTCCCAATTAATTCTGTAAGTAGAAAATTTATTCCCCAAATTGGGCATATTATTATGCTTGTGAATACATATACAAAACTTTTAAACATAATAATACCTAATTGAATCTGGTAATATATTAAAACTTTAGTGAGTATATATTATTAGCAAGTAATATATTAGTAATATATATTATATATACTAAATATATATTAGTAAGTAATATACTATGACTAAGAAGGTTTAGCCCCCAAAATAGATATGTAACTTTTTCAGAGACGTACAAAGAAGAAAAAACACTTGACAAAATTCATTGTTCAAAATATTTTTAAAAATTCTTACAAGGCTAATAGATAGCATCCTTAACCCAATAAAGCATTTCTATTAAAAATGTAAAACATAGTATTAGATGTTGAATCATTTATAAGTATTCTATTTAAAATCAAGAACAAGAAGACTTAGCCAGGTTAAGAAAAAAAGAAAGGAAATTGAGAGATAAAATTTGGGGAAAAAAGGAAAAAATCACTTATTACATGTTGATGGTTTAATTTAAAACCCTAGAGAACTAAATCAAAATCTGTAGGCTTAATAAGATAAATTGTAGAATATTCATAAATACTATCAACATTCTAAATTCTTCCCCAACTAAAGAAAATCTAGACTAATATTTTATTCACAGCATTGATTAAAACTAAATCCTTAAGTGTGAACCTAAAAAAATATATAAAACTTATGTGGCAAAAACTGAAAGGCATATTTGAACATATAGGAAAAAAATCAGTCTCATTGAAGATAATACAATGGGAATTTTTGTATTTGAGTAACAGAAAGAAAAAGATTGAAGAAAAGTGAATAAAATCTAAAGGACTTGTGCAATCCAACATACACTCTGTAGGAGCCTCATAACAGAGAGAAAGGGGCAGAGGCAATATTTGAAGAAATAATGGCTGAAAACTTCCCAAGTCAGATGAAAGACATAAATATTAACATTCAAGGTCAATAAATTCTAAGTAGGAGGAACTCAAAAAGACCCACACCAAGACACATCATAATAAAGCTGTCAAAAGACAAAGCAAAAATTTTGAAATCAGCTGCAGAGAAGCAACTCATCACACATGAGCAATCCTCAATAAGATTATTATCAGATTTCTCATCAGAAACTTCAGAGATAAGAAGGAAGCAGGATATATTCAAAGTGGTAAAAGAAAAGAAAACTACTAATCAAAAATCCTATGACCAGCAAAACTGTCCTCCAGAAGTGAGGAAGAATAAGAAATTCCCAGATGAACAAAAGTGGAGGGAGCTTATTATGACTAGATCTGCCACGAAATAAATGCTAAAAAGAGTCCTGCAGATTGGATTGAAAGGTCACTGGACAATAACTGGAACCCATACAAAGAAATGAAGATCTTAGTAACAGTAACTACATGGGCAGTGATAAAAGATAGTATTATTGTAACAATTTTTTGTGACTCCACTTATTTTTTTCTACAAGATTAAGACTAGCACATTTAAAACAATCATTAGTCTAAAAGCTAATATTATGATAATGTTGGCTTATAAGTCCATATGTTGTTTCCTACATAGTATAAGAGAGTAATGCATTTAAAATATATATTATTTTGGACACACAACTGTGGGGAGCTGCAAAGATTCAGCTGCTTGGCCATTTGCTAGCCAGGCATGTCACTCCCTGAGGGGAGTTACAAAAATAGGCAGGGGAGTGCTACTCCCTGTCAGGAGAAGCCAGAAGAACAAAGATCAGTCGCCTACAGGCAGGGTGGTATCGGCCCTTCAGTGCTGTGCTAAAAACCTTAGTTTGGTTCCTCTTTTACTCCAGCCTTAATCCCTTAACCCTGTTTCCTAGCAACCGACCTAAGTCACCTGCCTTGTTTTCCCGCCTCGAAACCTTTATAAGATACGGTGTTTTCTCAATAAAGAAGAAGAGGCTTGATCAGAAACCGTGTGTTGTCTCCACTCTCTGCATCTCCCTCCTGCCCTATTTCTCTCTCCCTCCCTCAGGAACGAACCCACAAGGATTTACCACCCCTCCAGCAGGGGTGGCTAGACGGGACAAGTGGCCCCCAACGTGGGGCTCAGTGAAGGAACATGACAAGTGATGCCCCAACGTGGGGTGAGTGAAAGGGAACACGACACACAACATATAAAGATGTAATTTTGTGAAAACAGAAAGGTGTGTGGATGGAGCTATTAAAGTGGAGTTTTATATGTTATCAAAGTTAAGCTGGTATACATTTAAATTAGAGTGCTATACTCTAGGATGTTAAATGTAATCTCAATGGAAATGAAGAGGAAAATAACAAAGAATATACCCCAAAAATGAATGAGAAATGAATTTAAATGTTTCATTCCAAAAAACTAAAACCAAAACCAAACAACAAAAACAACAACAAAAACCTAAATGCAAAAGAAGCCAGTACTGTATGAACTAAAGGACAAAAAAGCTGTAAGATATGTAAAAAACAAATTGTAAAATGATGGGGGTAACTGTTCCTTTATCATTGATTACTTTAAATATAAATGGACTAGACTCTTCAAACAAAATACAAAGATTGGCAAAATAGACAAAAAACATAAGCCAACTATATGCTGTTCCTGGGAAACCTGGATATCCTCATGCAAAAGATTGAAGTTGTACCCCTACCTGACACCATATACAAAAATTAACTAAAAATGAACCCTTGATCTAATGTAAGACCTAACACTATAGAACTCTTAGAAGAAAATATAGGGCAAAGTTTCATGATATTGGATTTGACAATAAGTTATTAAAATGACACCAAAGCCACAGGCAACAAAAGAAAAAATAGACAAATTGGACTTCATTGAAAATTAGAAAATATTTTTTAAATGTACATGATGACCATCATGTGTATTGGAAGTCGCTATCAACAGAATAAAAAGGCAATAAACAGAATGAGAGAAAATATTTTCAAATCATGTATTGGATAAAGAACTAATATTCAGAATATATAGAGAGCTCTTCAAAGTCAACAACAAAAACCAAACAGCTCAATTCAAAAATAGGCAAAGGACTTGGATAGATTTTTTTTTCAAATAAGATGCACAAATAACCAATAAACACATGAAAAGATCCTTAACACCAAGGAAATGCAAATCAAAACTACAAGATACCATCTTCATACCAATTAGGATGACTATTATCAAGGAAAGCAAAACCAAATAGCCTTATGCATTACTGGTGAGGATGTAAAATGATATAGCCACTGTGAAAAACAGTATGGCACTTAAGAATTTCCCTAAGATTTAGCAATTCCACTTCTAAGAATATAGTTTTAAAAACTGAGAGTGATCCCAAAGTGATCCCAGTAGCATTGCTTTGTTTTTGTTTTTATTCTCGTTAGTTAACATACAGTGTAGTCTTGGCTTCAAGAGTAGAACCCAGTGATTAATCTCTTACATATGACATCCAGTGGTCATCCTCAAAAGTTCCCTCCTCAATGCCTGTCATCCATTTAACCCACCCCCCATCCACATCATCCCCATCAACCCTCAGTTTGTTCTCTGTATTTAAGGATCTCTTATGGTTTGTCTCCCTCTCTGTTTTTATCTTACCTTTCCTTCCCCCCCCCATGTTCATCTGTTAGTTTTTCAAATTCCACATATGGGTGAAATCATATATCTCTCCTTCTCTATTTCACTTAGCATAATACCTTCTAGTTCCATACACGATGTTGCCAATGGCAATATTTCAATATTTCATTCTTTTTCATCACCAAGTAGTATTCCAGTGTGTGTGTGTGTGTGTGTGTGTGTGTGTGTGTGTGTGTGTGTGTAAAACCACATCTTATTAATCCATGCATTAGTTTATGGACATTTGAGCTCTTTCCATAACATGGCTATAGTTGATAACACTCCAACAGCATTGTTTACACTGGCTAAGACAAGGAAGCAATCCAAGTGTCCACTGATGGATGAATGGATAAGGAGAATTTGGTATATACTCAGAATGGATTAGTATTCAGCCTTTTAAAAAAGAAGAAAATTCTGACATGTGTTACAACAAAGATAAACCTTGAGGACAGGCTAAATGATATAAGATAGTCACAAAAACACAAATACTATATTATTCCACTTCTGTATAGAGTCAAAATCTTAAAGACAGAAAGTAGAATGGTGGTGGCACTGGGCTGGCTCAGTCAGAAAAGCATGTGTGTGATTCTTGATCTTGGCATCATGAGTTCAAGACCACATTGGGTGTAGAGATTACTTAAATGAATGAATAAATAAAAAGTTTTTAAAGAAAGTAGAATGGTGGTTTCCAGGAGGTGAAGATAGAGAAGAATAGGGAATTATTGTTTGATGAGCATAGAACTTCAGTTTTGCAAGATGAAAAGAGTTCTGAAAATGAATAGTGCTTGGTTCCACAGTATGAATGTACTTAATACCAGAACAGTACACTTAAAAGTAGTTAAGAGAGTAAATTTTATATTTCATATATTTTATCACAAAATTTAAAAATGGGGAAAAATAGGCAGTGTTTATTGTACTCAATAGTAACACAAGCTATAAATCCATAATAAATAGTGTAGAATTAGAATAGGATTAGAAAAAATATATCAATGGAACAGACTTAAATCCAGTAACACCCCAGTACATTGCAAATTAGGAAAAGCAATAGATTATTCAATAAGTGTTGCTGAGACATTCAAAATTCCTATGGAAAAAATAATATTAGGTCTATCCTTCCCATCAGATAAAGAAAAGATACCTTCCAGATGTAAGGATGACTTAAGCATAAAAGATTATTCAAATGTTATAATCAAATATAGAGAGTATCTTTATATTCTTGATGTAAGAAAAGGTTTATTAAACCAGTCACAAAACCCAGAGACCATTAATCAAAAGATGAATAGATAATATTGCATACAACTTAAAATTTTACATATTGAAATGTTACAAACAAGAAGCAAGGCACAGTTTGGAAGATATTTGTAACAAAATTACACACAAACTAGTGATAGCAATAATGGCTAAAAAGTCCCCACAAATCAATGACAAAGAATCCTATAGAAAGTGAGAAAAGGATATGAAATAGGCATTTCACAGATGCAAAAAGAATAGTTGTCAATGAATGTTTGAAAAGATATTTGACATCCCTAGTAACTAAGAAAATAGAAACTGAATTATTAATAGATACCACATTTTTCAAATCAGCAATAATGGGGGAAAAGGTCAGTTTTCAATGCTAATGAGGCTATAAGAAAATAGATTTAAGTAGAGCAGAATGTTGGGGCACCTGGGTGGTTCAGTCAGTTGAGAATCCAACTTCAGTTTGGGTCCTGATATCATGGTTCATGAGTTCCAGCCCCACGTCAGGCTCTGGGCTGACAGCTCAGAGCCTGGAACCTGCTTCAGGTTCTGTGTCTACTTCCCTCCCAATGATGCTTTCTCTCTCTCTCTCTCTCTCTCTATCTCTCTCTCTCTCTCTCTGACACACACACACACACACACACACACACACACACACACATACACACAAATAAATTAAAAAAAACATTAAAACATTTAAATAGAGGAGAATGAAATAGAAATGAATGCAGCAATTCTGGAGAGCAATGTAGCAAATAAAAACTTTAAAAATATATACCCTTTAAACCAAAATTATACATGTAGAAATATTCAGATATTTAAAAAATAAACAAAGATATATATTCAAACGTATGATAGAAACAACCTAAATGTTCATCAGATTGGGAATGATTATGTAAATTGTGACATATCCATGCAAATAAGTGTTACATATAAATTAATAAGAATAAGAAAAATCCATGTGTACTGACATGAAAAATTTCACCACAATACATTGTTAGTAGGAAAAAGTAATTTGTAAAACTATATAATATGATCAGCTTAGATTTTTTTTTTGTTAAGTAATCTCCACACCCAACATGGAGTTCAAACCCATGACCCTGATATCAAGAGTTGTACACTCTTCCAACTGACCCAGCCAGGTGCCCCCAAAGTAGATTTCTTTTTAACTTCTGGATATACAGATATGTATGTACTATTTTGGGGGGAAAATCAAGGCAAAAATATAAGAAACTCTTAACATGGGTTACACCTGGAGGAGAGAGTGGTAAGGAAAGGGGATGATAAAGGGAGACTTAGCTATTTTATGTATATTTTTCATAATTCTTGACACTTTTACTTGGAAGTATTCTATATCACTTGCACAATAAGTAAACTAATTTTCAAAGAAGATTTTGCAGAGGGGCACTTGGGTGATATAGTTGGTTGAATGTCTGACTCTTGATTTCAACTCAGGTCATGATCCCAAGGTCATGGGATTGAGTTCCGTGTTGGGCTTCATGCTGAGTATGGAGCCTGCTTAGGATTCTCTTTCTCCTTCTGCCCCCTTCCCCAGCTCATTTTTTTCCCTCTCTATCTCCATAAAATAAAAAAAAAATTAAAATTAAAATTAAAGGGGTGCCTGGGTATTTCAGTCAGTTAAGGGTTCAACTTTGGCTCAGGTCATGATCTCACAGTTCATGGGTTCGAGCCCTGTGTTAGGCTCTGTGCTGACAGCTCAGAGACTGGAGGGATTCTCTGTCTCCCTCTCTCTCTGCCCCTCCCCTGCTTTTACTCTGTCTCTATCTATATCAAAAATAAATAGGCATTTTTAAAATATCTAAACTTTAATAAAAATTTAAAATTTAAATTAAGAAAAATATTTGCAGTGATATATGATATGCCAAGCTCTCTAGTTGCTACCATTTTTCTGAAATATCCATAATAATACCCTAAAAGCTTATACTTCTGTAGGTTATGCTATTACCACACAATACCTATGTACGCTGTACAAACAAACAAGCTCATCATGATCAATGTAGGTTATTTTTAAATTAATCTTATTTTATAGTTTAATGGTCCAGTATATAATTTCAGTTGAAATTACAGGTCACAGAAGACCTGTGAAAATGGGCATCTTCACTGAAGAAAAAACAGATAACTTTGCAAACAGAAAACTGCAAAGATCATAGTACATTAATGCAAAGAGGAGAATAATAAAAGCATAAAACCAATAATAAATCTTTACTCACTTGATCCTCACAACAACCCTATGACTTGAGTACTATTGGTATTCCTATTTTGCAAGAGAGGAAACTAAGGCAAAGAGAGATTACATAACCTGCCCCAATGTCAGACAATTAGTAAATATGGAGACAGTATTCAAATGCAGGAATTCTGATTCCAGAGCCTATGCTTTTAAACACAACACTATCAAAAACGAAAATAGAAAGAGATGAGCATATTTCAAACTGAACAGACTAGGAGTTTTGAATTTCAAAAACTAAGATCAGGGACACCTGGGTTGCTCAGTCAGTTGAGCAATTGACTTTAGCTCAGGTCATAATCTCATGGTTTGTAAGTTCAAGTCCCGAATTGGGTGAACTCAAACTTCACTTCCAATGAGCGTGAAACCCGCTTCAAAAAAACATCAGCCCCATTTTGGGTGAACCCTGCTTTTCTCTCTCTCTCTCTCTCTCTCTCTCTCTCTCTCTTTCTCTCTTTCTCTCCCTCTTTCTCTGCCCCTCATGGGATTCTCCCCTCATCTCTCTCTGCTCCTCACTTACTTGTGCCCTCTCTCTCTAAAAAGAAACAAACAAATAAAGAACTAAAACTCGGGTCACCTAGGTGGTTATGTGTCAGACTCTTGATTTCAGCTCAGGGCATGATCTCATTATTCCTGAGTTTAAGACGCACATCAGGTGCTCTCTCACTCTCTCTCTCTCTCTCTCTCTCTCTCTCTCTCTCAAAATAAATAAATAAACTTAAGAAAAAAACCAACTAAGTCCAATATACCTGATTATTTGAAAAGTTTACTCTGTAGAAAATAGAAATAATAAGCAAAATCAATGTTATTTATTTATTTGACAAAAAAATCATACCAGTTGATTAGGTAATTTAACATTGGGGGTTCTCGCTCTCTCTCTCTCTCTCTCTCTCTCTCTCTTTCAAATTTTTATTTAAATTCTAGTTAATTAACCTATCATGTAATACTGGTTTCAGGGTAGAATTTAGTGATTCCTCACTTACATGTAATACCTAGTGCTCATTACAAGTGCCCTCCTTAGTACCCATCACCCATTTTGTCCATCACCCTGTAAGCCTCCCTCCATAAATCCTCAGTTTGCTCTCTACATTAAGGGTCTCTAGAATGCCTTACATAACAATGCTAGGTTAAAATTAACATATTTTTCCTATATGGGTATCAATTGACCGAACCTCATTTATAGAAATGATTATCATACCCTATTGCACTTCAGTGGAGTAATTCATGAATTAAATTGACTGTGTATGTGTTGATGAGTTTCTGGACTCTTATTTCATTGTTTTATATATCTATCATTGAATGGTTCTCAAATATATAACACACCATCTCACATTGAAACTTAATAGTAGATCTTCATATCTGATTTTGTATATTTGCTAGCTTTTGCTTTTTCTTCAAGATTATTTTGACTAGTTTTGGCATTTTGTATTTTCAAATAAACATTAGAATCAACTTGTCGATTTCTATTAAATAGCCTAATAAATTTTCCATTGGGATTCCAAGAAGCCCTTACGTCAATTTAGAGATAACTGACAACTTAGTAATGTTGACAATATATTAACATATCTCTTTACTTTAGTTTTACCTTTGTCTCAATAGTTCTTGTGTTTTTCTGTTCTTCAACCTATTTCATTCATGAACCTCTTATATCATACACACAAAAAACAATTTTGGATTGATTGTACATAACTGTAAGAGGTAAAACAATAAGCTTCTAGAAGATAACATAAGACAATTTTTATGACATTGGCATAGGCAAAGATTTCTTAAGCAGGATAGAAAATTGGATTTAAATAACATAAAAATTGAGAACTTCTTATTATTAGGAAAATTAGAGAATTAAAAGACAACCCACAAAAAGGTAGGGGATATTTTCAAAACAAATCTATCCAAGAAAGGGCTCATGTCCAGAATACCTGATTGTTTTTAACTGACAATATCAACTGTAGGCAATCATGTGAAACAACCGGAACATCAGAGTGAGTGTAAGGTAATGCCATCACTTTGGAAAACTGGTAGGCAGAATCTGCTCAATTTGAACAGACATGTATGACACAGCAATTGGATTACAGACCCATATATCCACAGAAATGTGCACATACATACAACAAGCAAATACAGCAGCATTACAAGAGCCCAAAACTGGAGCACCCCAAATGTTGTTGAATCATAGATCAATACTAGACAAACCTGATACAAACAAGTGCATACTCATTGATTTCATGCAGATAAAGCTCAAAACCAAACAAAGTTAAACTCAGGTGGTAGAAGGGTGGTTGTCCTTGGATACCAGAAATGACTTAGAAGAGATATAAGGGAGGATTTTAGGGAACAGGAAATGTTTTATTTCTTAATATGGGTGCTGGTTACCCAGATCTTTTCATAGTGTAAATGTTCTTTTTGGACATTTGGAATTTGTGTGCTTTTTGATTCTCTGCTAGAGTTCAGTAGAAAGTTTAAAGTGTTTAATCTATGACTTCAGAATAATGATATCAGAAAAATGCAATCAGTGGGGAGAGGTGGAAGGGTTCCATAGAAGAACAAAAATCCCAGAAGAGAAGGAAAAGGAAATAGCACAAAGCCATGTTTTTTAAACATTCTTTGAACATGATTTCACTCATCCTTTTTCTTAAATTTTATGGTTTTAGTTAATAATGGCCAAGAAAAGAGAGATACTTGATTTTCAACCTGTTATCAAGCCTCTTACTATTGAAGAAGCACTCTACAATATTCCATGGCTAGATAAAAAAAAAGATCATATAAGCTTCATTCAGGTAATATTTTTATTTCCTTGTAATACTATTTTTAACATACTAACAAATGATTTTTAAAAAAGAGACTATGATACTCTCCAGGTTAAAACCCTTTACATGTCCTTTATTGCCTGTAGGATAAAATTCCAAAAATCCCTTTAAATGACATGCAAAGTCTATCCACAATCTGTCTCTTGCCTCCTTTTCCATTTTCATTTTCTGTTGCCCATTCATCATATACCTCACACTCAACCTTGCATGGTGCCCCCAGCCATTTACACTATTTTCTAGTTCCATTCCTCTGGGGGCGCTATTTGCTTTTCTTCAAATGCCTTTTGTTTTTACCTTTTTTGTCCCCCTCCCCCAAATCTTTCTTCTCCGGAAAAATCCTTACAAAATACTCAGAAAAATAAGCTTTGGAGGCAAATACCCCACCATTTGAAGACCATCCTGTGGTCCTTTCTGAGCTTGGAGGACCAGAGGTGTCAGCACTATATCCATTATATACTTTCATTATAGCGTTAAGTACACTGCATTATAATTACCTTTATATCTCTCTTCTGTACTAATCTCTTTAGCTCACCCATATTTTGTATACTGAGCCCCTATCACTCTACATATTACGTAGAGGGTGCTTAAAGAATATTTGTTGAATAAACAAATAGGTCTAATAACAGTCTTTAAATAATAACATTGTTCTAATAACATTCTTTTTCTGTATTTCCTTGGTGCCAAAAGACCAATTATATTTTTCCATCTACTTAAAATATTTTGAATGAATGAATTTTTTATTTGCTTAATCAGCTGTTTAAAGCATAACTATGTATGAGACATACATATGACATTCGCTTGCATCTGTTCTGATTATTGTCCATTCTGATGAAATATTTTTATTTTTCCCTTACATTCTTATTCTTACATTAAATTATTTCTTTTCTATTCCATATATAAATACCCCATCTGAAGTTATATAGATCTCTGAATATCCACCTTCCTCTCTTTGATATTCATAATTCTTATTTTCTCATAAATGTATTAGTAACACAACATGTCAGATCTTATTGAGTGATATTTTAAAATGCAAAAAGTTTTATTAAAATATAAACTTCAATATCACCAACCACTGCTAAAATAGTATTTATATGTTATATATTTGGTGATATTTTTAAGGAAAGAGCCAGAGTTGTAACATTTGATTGTGGAAATTATATATTTGAAGAAGGTGATGAGCCCAAAGGAATTTATATAATAAGATCAGGTATGGTGAAGGTAAGTCAGAGTTATTCATAAATGCACTTGTGAACATTAGTTAAAAACTCTATAAAATTGAGAATTCATAGTTTTCCATGTTAAGAACTGCATTTTTCTTTTTTTAAGACAACGGCTACCATCTAATTTTCTTATTGAAACATAATGGTTAACATCATGTATCACCTTTTAAGTGATATTTTCCCATAGGTAATAAGAAACCATCCAAAGGATCATCTTTATGATGGAATATTGTAATATCAGTTGTTTTCATCTTATGTTTATTAGTCATCCTAAAACAAGTACAGCTGGCCAAGTAGAAGAAATCAGAAAGATTGTAGTGTCTAAGAATTCTTTTCTAAGTTACTGCTAATTTAATAAAATTGCTTTAAAGGGTACAAGTAATAAGTGCCCTCAAAACAATATGTACATATTAAAATTGTTAAAACCAAAGGAAAAAAGTCATAATTTAGACAGTTTGGGTAAATTACTTGCATTTGTCTTTTTCTCTTTCTTTGTTCCTGAACAGCTTCAAAGATCAAAGCCTGGCCTGGCAATTGACCAGATGCTCTGGGATTCAGAGGAGAACGATTGTCAGATAACTTATACAGATTTTGTGATCAGTGGGGAAATAATAGGAGAGCTAAACTGCTTAACTAACAAACCCATGATATGTTCTGCTACCTGCGAAAGTGTAGTGGAGGTCAGGAAGCATCACATTATGTCTCACCATTGTATCTTATTCAGTATCAAGTATCAAATTTAAGGTTACTTCTGTATTTAGCATATGTTTACTGTCTGGTGATAATTTTAAAAAATGAGAATAGTAAAGAAAAAAATTTGTTACCAAATTATACTTACCCAGCATAATGTCCTGGCAAAATAACTTGCAAATATTGACCTCCATATTGAAAAAAAGATTTAACCAGAAAAACCAATTAAATGAGGTCTCTCATGGGGAAATTGGAAAAGATATTTTAACTATCAATACCGTAACTTGAGGGATAAGTAAGGAAAAAAGTCAGATAACTAATAGCTATTCATAAAAATGTTGAGCAAAGTGGGTGGAAGTTTCCCTAGACACAATGAAGACAAATTCTCAAAGCAGTAGGGGCTCTCACTGGCCTAGATAAAACTCTAAAAGAACAATGACTGCAAACAACCGAACCCCACAATATTATAAAAACCCATAGATTGATAATGATACCACGATTCGTTTAAGTTCCAATAAGGTTGTTGGAATATCAACCTACTACTCTAAAAATGGATTTAAAAAAATAGAAAGAAGTAAACATTTATCCTGCCTTTCCTCTATGAACTTTTTCAAGGTACCAAAAAAAGATTCTATAGAATCTACAAATGTAGAAGCAAAGACTTAGAAATCTTCATTTTGCCATCTGAAATGAAATAATGGCTCTAGGCAACAGCCATCAATTGATGCTGAAACTACTAAGTGAAATGTTAATGGAAGGACCAGGCTGGCACCACCTAAAGACAATTGTAGCATCACTAAAAATTGAACAACTGCGAATCATGTACCTCCTGATATGATGCAGCAGAAATACTGGCACCACCCATGAAGTCTTCTTGAATGAGAAAAAACTATATAAAACTATATATATATATATATACACACACACACACACACACACACACACACTCACTCACACACACACACACACAAAATACATATATATTTGGTTTTGGGGTGTTTCTTTTGTTTTCTTGGGTTTTCTTTTTTTTTTTTTTTTGAGAAAGAGACTACACCTGTGGGAGTCAGGGAAAGCCAGAGAGAGAGGGAGAGAGAAAATCCCAAACAGGCTCCATGATATCAGTGCATAGTCTGACACAGGGCTCAAACTTGCAAACCATGAGATCATGACCTGAACCAAAACCAAGAGATGGATGTTAACCAACTGAATCACCCAGATGCCCACTTTATTTAATTCAAATAAAAATTTTTTTGAAAAGAGTAAAAGTATATAGATCTAACCAATTTATAGAAAATTCAGGAAGGAAAGAAACAAGTTAATTGACATTAGAAGGGAGTAACTAGCTAAGTCCAAAATGTGGTAGTCCACAGATTGAATGATCTGTGTTTTGTTTTTTCCTCAACACATCAATGACATATAAAGGGGGAGGGGAGAAGGAAGAGTGTAAGGGAAATCTTTTTGTGTCTATTATTCAGTGATGCATATTAGAATATTTACAAATAAAATTATATGATACCTGAGATTTGCATAAACATACCATGGCCTTCTGTTTCTGGTTACAGAAGAACAATAATGAATTACTAAACAAGCAAAGAAACATGGTAATGTGATCTACAGTGTGAAAAAAGTGCACAATGGATAGAAAACCAATATTTACAATTATATACATGTTATCAGATATACAGCCAACAACAAGAATCTTACATCATTTAAATTTTTAGTTTTAATGCTATATGTAAATGAGAAAACTTTATACCCTTAAACTGTAGGTGTACAGAATGAAATATTAAATTTGTATCCTCCTTTTTTCAGATATGTTTTATTTCCAAAAATCACTTGTATGAAGCTTTTGAGCAATGTTGTCCTCACATTGAATATAAAATGTGGCTAAAACTTGGTCTTTCTATTACTGCCAAAAAAATCAGGGAACATTTATCTTATGAGGTAAGAGGTGTTTATATAAACTCACCTTTCTCTCTGAATGGAGTTGTAGTAAAGTACTGTTATTAATGAATAATTGATGAATTTATATGAAGCCTTATAAAAGTAGATTATGAAACTGTGTTTTCCTTGTAGGACTGGAACTACAAGTTGCAATTAAAACTCCGGAACGTTTGCATCAAAGACATACCAAAGGACACCAAAACTGATATTTATGATGAAACTGCAATCTATATCATCCTCATACATGGAGCTGTAGAAGATTGTCACTTACGGAAAGATTATAAGGCACCTTCCGTCATTCCTATAACGTGCTATCAGGTAAAAAAACGTTGATTCATGTCTTCAGGTCAATATGCCATATGTCCAACAATGTGTTCACATTAGAAAAATTGTCACTTTTCCACCTTCACATCCTCTCCTTTCCCGACTACTCCAGAAGCACACACACACACCACACACACTCTAAGTTCACTGATTGCGTTAGCACTAGGTAGCCCAAACACCAAGTTAATCCTGTTCGATGTCAATGAGGCTGGCCAAGCTGTACATTTTGGCCATAGTTAGATTTTGGTGCTGTTGCAAATAGCAAAAGAGGGCCTATTAAGTTCATTTACACAAAGCGGAAGGACCTCTTTCTCTGGACTGCATCAACAGTACTCTAGAAAGGTTCTGCCAGGCCCATGCTGAAATGAGTATCGGTGGTATTTCCTCAGCTACTTTTCAAGTGGATATAGGAGTGAAGCATTCCTCATACTTAAGCTCTCTGTGTGTATCCGTGTGTGTGTGTGTGTGTGTGTGTGTGTGTTGGGTAGCGTAAGGGAGGCACATGTCAGGAGGAATCAGGAGACATACAAAATATAGCTAAAGAAAGTAAATTGAAAGAGATACCTAGAGTCAATTAAATGAGACATATATTTTTAAGCAATTAATAGATGACAGAAACAATGCTAGATGCTAAAGTGATCAAGATAAGTGAGATTTGCAACTTGCCCTCAAAAAATCTCTCAACCAAGTGAAAAGAAAAGTATATAAATATATTAATAAAACATGTGCAGCTATGATAGAAGTACTTACAGGGTAGATTTGAGACCCAAGAAAAACATGAGGTGAGGATAAGAAGAATCCCAAGGTGAGAAAGGGTCACAAAAAAAATTTCTATAACCAACATGACACCCATATGAGAGGAAGTTCGGCATTACTCTTAATGTTTTTTCTTTGTTTCTTTGTTTTGAGAGACAGAGAGAGACAGCACAAACAGGGGAGGGTCAGAGAGAGAGGGAGACACAGAATCAGAAGCAGGCTCCAGGCTCTGAGCTGTCAGCACAGAGCCAGAGACGGGGCTCAAACCCACGAACTGTGAGATCATGACCTGAGCCGAAGCTGGACGCTTAAACAACTGAGCCACCCAGGCGCCCTTGGCATTACTCTTAACTATGGTGCTCCCTACCTCTGTTCTTGAATACATAACCACAGAACTTGAGTGGGGTGCCCATTGGGAATTTAGATGGCCAACGAAGAGATCCTCAAGACAGCCTAAAACCTGCCCAACTTTATATACTCTCCCAGACAGAAAGCCCTGCTTACGGTAGATTTGGGTACCAGTGTGATTCAAAGCATACCAAAAACAACACAGGTTGAAGTATTTCTTGAAATCCACATTTAAAAAGAAATTGAATGTTTATTTATTTTTGAAGAAGAGAGACAGAGCGTGAGTGGGGGAGGAGCAGAGAGAGAGGGAGACACAGAATCTGAAGCAGGCTCCAGGCTCTGAGCTGTCAGCACAGAACCTGACACAGGGCTTGAATTCAGGAGCTATGAGATCATGACCTGAGCCCAATTCAGATGCTCAACCAACTAAGCCACACAGGTGCCCTGAAATCCACTATTTTTTAAGTTTTCTTTTTCCCCACATAGAAAATCTCTCTGGGTGGTATTTTAAAGGATTACTAATGATTAATTCTTAATTGTGTTCTCATTTCTAAGAGAAATGAGCAAAACTTTTAAAAATCAATGAAAGTAGGGGCATATAGGTAGCTCAGTCGGTTAAACGTCCGACTTCAGCTCAGGTCATGATCTCACGGTCCGTGGGTCAGGCTCTATGCTGACAGCTCAGAGCCTAGAGCCTGCTTCGGATTCTGTGTCTCCCTCTTTCTCTCTGCCTCTCCCCCAATCACACTCTGTCCCTCTCTGTCTCTCAAAGATGAATAAATGTTAAGAAAAAAAAATTTTTTAATCAATGGAAGTATATGGAATATTGACTTTCAAAAAGCAAACATGTCCAGGTAATTTAAGATATCTATCTAATATAGATGTGTTCACTTTTCAACCCATATATTTAGAGAGGTCCTGAGATAGGAACTTACCAGAGAAACATTTAATTGTATGATACATATTCTTCTATTAACTTATATTCTGTCAAACTTCAGGTGCAAGGCACTGAAGATTTCACTAAGGTAATGATTGTTCAAACTTTGGTTGATGTGAAAAAATTCAGGTGGAAAACTAGAAAGTATGTTCCTTCACGTAAAGCATCTCTTCTGAGAGAACCATCGTGTAAGTTAGATTTCTTTGAGTAATTGAGAACTTAACTTTCCATTTATAAAATACCCATGTATGTTTGGAAAATATGGTATGCATTCTACCTAGAGCATTGAAAAATCATTTTAATTGCCATATTTAATATCCAATGGGTGAATTCAGACTGAGAATATCCATGTTATGCTAGAAATTATTCAATATTGCATCCATAAGAATAAGCATGTATAATTATTAAAATAATATGGGAAAAAAGATTAATGAGAGGATTTTAGCTCTTTCCCCAAATTAAAATAATGAAAATAGCATACTGTGTGACTGTTCCAATTACCAGTGGGCCTGGCATTCATTCTCAATACACATGAACATAAATGTGTTTGAAATGATGGACCGATAGGTCCATTTTTTTCTCTCTCTCCAAACTCCCTGCACATTTGTTACATAATCTTTTTTTTAAATTTATTTATTTATTTTGAGAGAGAGCGAGCATGTGAGCAAGCATGAGCAAGCAAGGGAGGGGCAGGGAGAGAGGAAGAGAGAGAATCTAAAGCAAGCTTTGTGCTGTCAGTACCAAGCCAGAGGCAGGGCTTGAACTCATGAACCATGAGATCATGACCTGAGCTGAAATCAAAAGTGGGACATTTAACCAACTGACCCATGCAGGTGCCACTACATAATCTTTTGCCAGACTCCAGCTCCTGCAGGTCCAGGTTCCCCTGAAGGATGATGGTGTAGGCCAAAGAGAGTGAGAGAGCCTTGTGTTTCATTCTGATCACCAGACAGGTACCCCTGCCCACCTGGCAGGCGTCTCTGCCCTGTCTGGTTCTCAAGCTTTATTTATGGCAAAAGGTACAAGGACTAGAAAGAGCAGTAAATGATTTCTCATGGATAAGTTTTACAATTTTCCAGGACGTGGGTTCTGCAGAAGTTACAATTCTAGTAGTAATGATTGTCATAAAACACTTAGCTACAGGCACTTATGTTGTCATAGGTATTTTTTAAAAAACCTCAGGTCTAGACTTAAGGAAGCAACCTTTAACTAAGAGGCAAACAGCATTGTTTAGTAAAGGTCAGTTTTTTATGAGTAGGAATCATTAGGCTGTTTATAACTCTAAGAGAAAGTTCCCAGAAAAACAGGTTCTCAGGAGTCATAATGTCTGCTCTCACAGTCCCAAAGATGTTTGATACATTTTATTGCAGTAGTGACTGTCACAAAGGCATTCAGGCCCAGAAGTCAGTCAGTGATCAGTTAACTGCTTAGGGGAAAATTATATGCTGCAGTAAGATGTGTCTAGCTTATTCATTTTTTTCCCTGACCAGGTGCAATCACACCTCAGAGACAGGGACAGGGCAGGAGGACAGGCCGCTCCTGACACTAATCAGCAAAGTATTCTGAGGTTTGGTTCCCAAGCAGAAGTGAGAGTTTCAAGAGGGTAGATTTTGGGAGCTATCTGGAGGCAAGAGACCGTGCAAACTTGCTATAGCCTCACCAGGAATTTTCACTCTACCCGTGAGTTCAGGTAGCTCCCAACAATCTTTATAATAAAAGACTTTTAGGCCTTTTTTGAAAAAAGTGACCCTTCTTCCCACCAATTGAGTTTACCTGCAATTTCAAATCACAGGCCCTGAGTGTGAATGATTACACCTGGTCTAATGTGATAGTTGGATTAGTTGAAAGAGTCCTTTGTCTCAGTGCTTGAACTAACACAGTCATTTTTCAACCAGCTACAGAGAGACTATATAAAGAAGATCTTCAGTTTGGAACAAATATTGAGGTAAGGTAAAATAATGTTTTTAAAAGTTTTATTTTGGGGAAAAAGAGAGTCTGAAATTTAAACTCTTAATCTGGAGGAGTTTGCCTACGACTCATTTTATAGATTTCAATACGAACACTGTCTCTTAGACCAGGGTACGGTGGAAATTGTATTTATATTTTTAGATAAATATTAAATAAATGACAAAGAGAAAGAAAGTTCAGAAAATACCAGAATGTTCCTTTTCAGTCACATTAGCAACTGATAACTACTGGGGTGGTGAGGGTTGCATGGGCATAAGCTCCTCCCACTTTCCACCTTGCGCTGAAACTTTGACTGGTCTGAAGCCTTCATTGCCCCCTCAGCTTTGCATCCAGAATCTCCCAACCTGAAAGCACTTTGCCTTCACAATGCCCGTCACAAAGCAGGAACTCAGTAAATAAATGCACTAATCTAATCTACCCCAGGCTAACCTAAGTTATTCAGAAAACCCATAAATATTCATTTTACACTCCTCTATGAACTTGGATAGGTCACTTGGGTCAACTTTACAAGATCCCAAGTTATGAAACACAGTAGGACCCTGGAAATGAAACTGGGGCATAGAGAAATAGAATATACCTACTTCACCACATCTACACCAGCCTGCCCGGGGAGGTTCTATATGGGGTAGAGAATTTATTTTCATTTATTTCAATTTTTTTATTAACAAAATTTTTTTAACATTTATTTATTTTTGAGAGACAGAGAGACAGACAGATCATGAGCAAGGGAGGGGCAGAGAGAGAGACACACACACACAGAATTGGAAGCAGGCTCCAGGCTCTGAGCTGCCAGCATAGAGCCTGACGCGGAGCTTGAACCCATGAACCATAAGATCATGACCTGAGCTGAAGTCAGACGCTCAACCGACTGAGCCACCCAGGTGCCCTGAGAATTTATTTTTAAATCTGGTTTGTCCCAAGCTAGCTGTATTGCTCCAGGAGATGCTGATTATAATATCCAGAGTATGAGAGATGTCTGCTACAAATATACAAGCCAGAAAATTGTGCATTTGGTTGTTAGAATACGTTTTACATCAAGTCCATTTTCTTTATTAGCACTGGACATGTAACTCTGAGAACACACGCTCCTTCTCCCCCGAATCTCTTCTCACAAGTGTATGTTGAATGAAATGTGATTACAGGTTCTGTGGGGGAGGTGGAAGGAGTTCTCTTGTGTCTCTCTGATCTTCAAGAGGCCACCACTTTTTCTTTAATACTCATTGCCCTTCCCCTGCATAAAAACAAAAAATTCACTCACTCCCTTAATATTTTGGGGTCTTTCTAGGGAAGCTTTCCTCAAACCTTTCCTGGTTGTTGCTCAGTGCCTGGAATGGCAGACCCAATAGCATAGGGGCTGAGAGTATGGGCTCTGGCATGAGACTCCTGGTGTGCCTCCTGGTTCCATCACGTATTAGCCATGTGACCTCGGACAGATTTCTTAACCTGTTTAAGCATCACTTCCTGCATCTGTACAACAGGAATGACAACCATGCGTATCTCGTGTAGTGACACCATGCAGATTAAACAAATGGAAAGTAGGCTACATGGCGTTCGACACATAACAAGCAATCTGTATCCATAACTTCTGTCATTCTCTGCTAACCCCGTCTTGACATGGAAAATGACTTCTCCAAACTTCTGTGCTCTCCAGATGGTAAATTTCTAAAAAAAAAATAGGGAGACAGGCATCTTCTCTAATTCTTCCAAACACTGTTGCTGCTGAAGACTAGGACACAACAAAGGGAAATTACAATTTAAAAAATGGAAGATGAGGCGAACACTTAAGACAAAATATTAAATTGCACCTGGGGACCAGTGGTTAGCCTTTTCTTCTCCTTAGCCTGGGCAGGCTGCCATGCGCGGAGGAGTCTGCTTAATAGCAGATTTTGAAGAGTGAGTGAGGAGTCAGAGAAGCTAATGCTCTCCCTGTAGATTCCCCCAACGTTCTGCTTTTTCATAATTGGAAAAAAAAACCTGATTGCATGAGGCTGTTAATATAAAGTAGTGTGGAATTGAGAGAGAGTTTACTAAATGGTAGAAACATCCATGTGTGAGTCTTATGAGACAATTGTCAAGTTGTGTTATTTAGTAAGTGCCTTTTCTCCCTGAGGTTAGATCTTAGTTATGGGTGGTTCTGAGACAGCTCCCTTCCTGCTCCCCCAGCTCCTCCCCCCATCACACCCCAGAACTGGGGCTATACCTTTACATAATAAAAAGGGCCCATCCCCCAAGCCCAGCAGCTCCTTACAAAGTGTTTTAGTGTCCAGGATGGAGCACACAGCGCTGCCAATGCCAGCCCCCTGCTCCATAAACCAGATTTGACATGTGCCCTGCATTATAAATCTGACACTAATAGTCTCAGAATTTTACTCTTGTCTCCTTTTTCAATTTCTAGATTCAAGAGTCTACAGGGTTATTTGATCATTTCAAGGAGGAAATGGACATCTATGAAGTCATCTATCATAAAAACTAAATGAATATCTGGTAAGCTGCCTCAGTTTCCTCATATGACCCGATCACACCTGTCTCTGGAGAAACAGTCCGAAGCCAGACATTTACGTGCTCCTTTGTGATGGTGTAAATTATACCACCTTCCACTAGCCGTTATTCGCAATATGATCACTTTCCAATAGCCAGTTCATTCTTCTAATGACACTATTTCTAAATTCTAACTTGGAAAATTAACTTTAAAATAAGACTCCTTGATCTAGATTTCTGAAGACTTTGTTGACTCATGGTCTCTTCTCTACATTGTGCTACTTAATTGCACAAGCAACACTGGTTGTTCCCCATCCAAGAGGTCATCTTTCAGGCTGCCATGTGTGATGGAAGATATAAACTGGTAATAGGTGATGACTTTAATTTTCAAGAGTTTCTGTTCCAGTTAAAGAAGCAAAACTGATTAGAAGACAGTTAAATAACAATACAAGATACACTGTGGAGAGTGCCAACTGAAACTGAAAGGAATCCAGAGAGAAACAACTGCTGTTTAACATAAACACAGCCTTTGTGGAGAAGGGAAGAGGATGTTTAGAAAAAGGACACAAGAGAGCAAGTTTGGGGAACAATAAGCACCCCAGTCTGGCTGTTGGCTGTTCAAAATGTAGCACCAATGGGGAAGTCTGTGTGTGTGTGTGGGGGGGGGGTGTGCGCGCGCGCATGTGTTTTATATGATTCTAATCTACATAAAGCATAGTGCTGGCTTAAAAAATAACCTTCAGATAAATCTTTGTATCTCTATTTAAAAATGCTAACTCTCATATGCTATGTCCTGTGACAAAGACCATATTTAAAAATAGATTAGGGACTCGTGGGTAGCTCAGATGGTAGAGTGTCTGAATTTTGACTCAGGTCATGATCTCATAGTTGTGGGATCAAACTCCATGTCTTGCTCTGAACTAAGCATGAGCCTGTTTGGGATTCTTTCTCTCCTGCTCTCTCTGCCCCTCCCTCACTCATAGTTTTGTTCTCTCATTCTTCTTAAAAATATATGGTTTATATGTGCAATGGAATACTACTTGGCAATGAGAAAGAATGAAATCATGCCATTTACAGCAATGTGGATGGACTCGAGGGTGTTAGGCTGAGTGGGATAAGCCAGGCAGAAAAGGGCAGATATCATATGTTTTCACTCATATTTGACTCTTGAGAAACTTAACAGAAGACCAGGGGGAAAGGGGAGCGTGAAGAACGGTTACAAACAGAAAGGAAGGCAAACCATAAGAGACTCTTAAATACAGAGAACAGACTAAGGGTGTATTGGGGGGTAGGGAAGTGGGAAAATGGGTGATAGGCATTGAGGAGGGCACTTATTGGAGTGATCACTGGGTGTTGTACGTAAGCCAATTTGACAACAAATTATATTCATAAAAACAGACAAACAAAAAGGGATAAAAGATGTCAGTAAATGTACATAGAAGAATAAACAGAACTATATAAATCTCAAAAAAATAAAAATTTAAAAATAAATGCATATACTCTAGTTTTGTGATCTTGTCATTGAATGTAAAGGCTAATGTTTTTATATTAAAAGTTGATCTGTGTCATACCTAGCCTTTTAAAATCTGTATGTGAATTACCTAATATAATGTGTACTTTGAAAATTTTTAAAAAATTAAATAAAACATAAAAATCGATTTAAAGGGTAACATAAACTGAAAACTATTTGCAAGAATTACACATAATATGATCAATATTCTTACCTGGGAATAATGTATGAAAAATGGTGAGGAAAAAACACCATGACTGCAAGAGAGAAATTTAAGAACAGCCAATTCAGGAAAAAGACAATACCCAGAATAGAGAGAAAGTAAGAAGTACATAAGAAAACAATGAAGTATTAACATTTGCTTTTTCAAATTAACAAATTTTATTCAATGGTAACATCTATTTCCTTTGATATAAAGTTGATGAGGGGCATTTGGGTGGCTGAGTCAGTTATGCATCTGACTTCAGCTCAGGTCATAATCTCACGGTTCGAGAGTTGGAGCCCCAGGTCAGACTCTGTGCTATCAGCTCAGAGCCTAGAGCCTGCTTCAGATTTGGTCTCCCTCTTTCTCTGCCCCTGCCCCACTCATTCACTACCGTGCATGCTCTCTCTCAAAAATAAACATTTTTTTATTAAAAAAGAAATATAGAGTTGATGAAATTGAAATGAAAATACAGTGATACTTTTTTTCTTATATTTTGCTGGTAGATGAGTAAAAGGAATTCGAAACAAAAGTCATAAAAATGCCCATAGCCTTTGACTCCATGAATTTACTTTTGGGAAACAATCCAAAGAGAATAATCCAAAGTAGTGGAGTAGACATATGTACAAACTGTCCAGTGACCAGTATTTCTAATGACAAAAAAATAAAGAGCCCCAAGTGTCCCATAGTAAGAAAGTATATAATTTCACTACAGAACATCCATTAGAGGAAATATCATCCAACCATTAAAAAGATTGGTTGTATACTGTACAATGTAAAATATGAGACTCGGTGTTTCCCACAGTCCCACATGCTCCTGACAGTCCGTACACTGTCCTTGTCCAGTTCAGCAAGCCCCAGTGGCTTCCCGGACTCTGACTCCCGGTTTATATCCCACCACCACCACTTTGTGAACAAAGAGTGACTCACATTCACCTAATGCCCTTCCTTAAGTTTAGCAATAATGACCAGGAGGTATTTCCTGTGGGAATGAAACAGACCCTCTCATGTATCCTGTTTGGGGTTGTAAGTTGATTTTGAAAGATTCCAAAGTTCTTTTACATGTGTCTTTTTTCTCCCTTCTACTTCTGCTAGGAATGGTTGACAACACTATTTTGAAAACTGACACACATATCAACGCTATCATCACAAAGTGCCTCCTGTTTTTGAGACAGATGTCCCTGCATCAGAAGGGAGCAAGTTCAAGCCGGATCCTGTGTGGATGACTTTGGTGTCACGTGGACAGATGTTTGCACCTTGCAGCCATTCTATCTCAAATATATTTCTTTTGGAAAATTTTCTTCATTTAAAATATCTATTATTTTAAATATCTAGAACATCTCAGAAAATCATAGAATATATTTTAGTTTTAGAGCCAGAAAATAAGCTTAGGCCACCTAGATAGTTTGCATAATGCTCTTAGAGTAAAAATGGTTTGATTCACTTTCTGAAAAATAGAACGCTATTAAAGTGCAGTTTAAATGTTGATCTTAAACCAAGTATTGATTTCTGTCATTCATTGTACTTCACTTGTCTTGGAAGCGCTCAGTGAATTAAAATAGTAAAGAATGGAAACTGACTTAGACTTAAACAGTGTATCTCAGTCCTAAATGAAACTTTCAGTGTCCCCTTTGTTCATCATTTCTTGACAACAATGAACCCAATGCCTGGCACTCTTTTAAAATATTTGTCTTAACCAGTTAAGAGCTATTGCATGATTTCTGTGTGCTAGGTATCTAACAATGCTTATGTAATCCTCACAACAAGCATGAGAGGCAGGTACTATTATTTCTGATTTACAAATGTGTAAACTGAAAGGGTAAGTGTGACTAATTTGCCAAAAATCTCACAGATTTGAAAACAAACCTGTGATTAGCTACTATACCACTTGTCCCGCCAGTATAGTAAGTCCAAAATAAATCTCTGAAGAATTAATAAACATTTAAATATATGTCTTCAGGACGAGGCTTCTACCGGGAGTTGGAAACCTGAATGTTCAATGCTGTCTTCTATAACTGGTAGTAGACACATTTTCAGAGGCCAAGGTTAAAGACTCCATTCATAAAACATCCGTGGAGAGAAGACAGTTTGGTTTGTTTCTGTTGGAAAAGTCAAATCAAACGACTATCACTTCGCTCTAAAACTGAACTCAACAATTTGGGTTTTTTTCCCCAATGGTAATTAACTGGCAGCACTGATAGGATTTGAAGGAACCCTGTTAATGAGTGCCTTTTTTCTGCTAAGGGCTGAACCAAATGAAAATTAAAACAAAGGATTAAGGCAGTTAGAGACTAAACTACACACACACACACACACACACACACACACAGACACACACACACTCATGCACACAACTTCATTAGTGATGGAACTGACATAAAGAACATGGTTGCCTTCTTATCCCCAAACTGGATGGATTGACCATTGTAGGTATACATCATTAAGCTTACTCCCTAGCTGAGAAACATAGAAAATGTAAAATTTATAAGGTCAAATTCACTCTCAAAAGAAATCAGAAAAGAAAGGGCTGGACAAAGAACGTCAAGATTCTGCTTCCAAATTCATCAACCTGATAAGCCACTCAACCTCATGATGGTGACATGAATGAGATGGTGACAAGCCCTGAGTGTCAGGGCAACAGAGGGTAAAGCCCTCAACCCTGAACAGGAAACCAGGTGAGGGAAGAGCTCTGCCCCAGTAGCTCGTCACTTACAGCAAGCTCAGCATGCCCAGACTCAGGCCATCATCACAGGAACTGTGGAAAGTGGGTACTCTCATTGCCTCATTTTACAGACAAAATAATGGAACTCAGGGAATTCAAATAAATTATTCAGAGTCACACCCCAGACATAATGACGCTGGTACTCAAAGCCTCCAAGCACTTTCAGCATAAAATGTGATGCTTTTTAAATCCTGAGACTTGATCTTGGAAATCTGAGCCATTGGAGAAGAGGATACACTCCACAAATATCAGTCGTGATCAGTGTCTGATCAGGTTTGTGTCCTGGAATGTGAACATTTTCTGTGGGAAAAGAACCCTGAACAAGGCACTGAGATATGAAATAATCTCAGCACCATGCATGGCATATACCCACCCTCATCAGCAGGGTATGGGCATCTGTGTGCCCAGGATTGTCCGTCATCTGAAAGAATGTAATACACAGACTTCAGCCTGAGAAGGGCACTTAGAGTTCACTTCCATTTGACTCTTCAGAGGAAACCCACTTACTTGCTTACAAAGCCTAAAACATCTGCTTAAAATTATTTTAGATAAAAGGCTTTCCTTAATCTTTGGTTCTTGGATTTCTTTTTAATTTAGCTTTTAACTTTCACAGTGCTTAAATCTGGTTTGTCATTTTCCCCTCAGACACTTAATTTTAATATTCTATGTTCTGTGTTAGTGTTATTAATGAGAAACAGGAAACTTTGCAAATGAACGTTCTTCCCAACAGTCATTCGTGGCTCGAACAGTGACAAGGAAGTGCTATCCCATCCACCTGTCCTTAGATTTGTAAGAGCCCTCTCAGTGAGCTGAACAAATCCCCATTCTGTTGCCAAATAGTCCTCTTACCATCAAACATTACCTTCCGTGTTGTTATGGTTCCTGGCAAGTCAGTGAAGCAATATAACATCCCTCCACCAGAAAGCAAAATCCCAGCCTCAGTGTTCACTTAGGGAGATACTGAAATTCCTGTTTCTAACCAAATACACACTAATGGGGAATACCTGCAACAAATAGCCATAGTCTCAAAGACATAACGAACTCTCAGACACTGGCCAGGACTCCTAATCGGCTCATACTCTGCACCACAAAGTAAACAGTTGGAAAGTTATCCTCAGGAAGACCTCCCAACATTATCACACTATACAGTCTTCACCCTCTTTTGAAGACCTCTGGAAAGGAAACGGACTAGGGAAATCTTAGTTAAGCTATTAGATTCCTGACTTTACAAGAACTCCTAAATTAACTAGGTCTTTCCTACCATAAAATCATCCATAAGGGTTTTCCTTACTGATTAATATCTCTCCCCGCTCTTTTCTCCAATCACAAGAATCTACAAAGGAGTGGGCTAGAGCTAGATCTATCCCATCCAATTCTTTGAGACTGAAGAGGCTCAAAAAAGTCACTCTTTGCTGAAAACCTCTAATCTGCCTTGGCAGTTGAGCCAGATGGATGTTTGAAAGCTACACAGGAACTGGGAAGCACAACACACTCCAAATACGTAGGCGTGTTTCAGTCTTTCCAGACACATTGGAGTGACACAGACCAGAGTGCAAAGCTAAGTTCCTCTTTCCACAAGTACTTATCGAATAAGAAAATGAAAAGAAAAATAAGGTCCAGACTCTTTTTAGACTTCTGTCTAGCTCTCTTGCTTATTATGGGATCCTTGAGCAAGTGGGAAACAAAGACAGAAGGAAATGGCAGACATAATTGAATTTCCTTAGAAGCTGCAACCCATGGACAAATACTTGAGGCAGGCAGAGGATCACTGTTCTCCAGAAACTCTACTGCCTTAATGTTAATGTTTTGCTAGAGGGGAGAACAATCTTAGCCTGACAAAAGCTAGGCCTCCTGAATCCTGTGAGTCTTCTTTAGCATATGAAAATCACGCTGGAAACTTCCTCTTGACTTTATCTCCCCTAACTCCCAAGTACCTCATCAGTCTATCCTCCCTGTACTGGGGCAGCTCTTTGTGCCTATGGGTCCTTTCCCTGTGCTTTAATAAAGTCATCTTTTTGCACCAAAGACATACAAGAATTCTTTCTTGGCCATTGGCTCCGGACCCCACTGATGAGGGAACATAAGGCAAGCTGAGGGCAGAGGGCAAAGCACAAGCTAGCACATCTTGCCCCCCCCTCACCCAGGGTGGGGAGGGGAGAAAATATGTGTGATATTCCTCAGGCATTTCTGGCTGCCCAAGAAAGGAAAAGGAAGAAACAAATGGTTAAACTGATGAGTCTCCATCAGTTTGCAAGTATCTTAGTATAACTATAAAAAGAAAAAAAAAGTATTCTTCTCAATAGCCTAAAGTCCAGGAACTCTCTACTGTCTTAATGCTTTGCTAGAGGGAAAAATAATCCTAGTTTGATAATAGCTTGCCATGAGCAAATGAGAAATATCTAAAGACATTTAAGTTTTATTGGTTTATTCTGAGAGAGAGAGAAGGAGCAGAGAGAGAAGAGAATCCCAAGTACGCTCTACACCATCTGTACAGAGCTCCATGTGGGGCTCGATCTCACCAGCCATGAGATCATGACCTGAGCCAAAATCAAGAGTTAGGAGTTTAACTGATGGAGCCCCTCTATCTAAAAACATTTAATATAGTGCATGGATCATAGGAAGCTCTGAACAAATATTTATTTTTATTATATTAGCCTATGATCTTGAGATATAGCAAAACATTCCTTGCACTGGTCACCAATTCTCTACAGTAAGACCAAAGAATAGGAAAGGAAATGTGAAGATTTCAGCTCAACTTTCCTCTGATTTCACCATCCTCTGCTAGAGGATCCAGGCTTTTATTTTCAATTCGATTCCTATAGTTTCGCAGATAGTAGGCACTGGGGTCAGCACTGAGGCAGAGGAAGAGAATGATCTGACTCTAAATTTTGTTATTTTGGCTTCTTTTTGTGGGATGTGGGCCTCTATATTTTCATTTGTGAAGTGAGGTTAGATTATTTAGTCCACAGTCATTTTCACTGCAATCAATATGTGTATTATAAAAGTCCCACTCTTTCCGGCTACCTCACACAACCACAGGAAATTTTCATGGTCAGTAGCTAACATTTCCACTCAGCTCAACTTCTCCGTCTAGTGGCCTGAGTAAAAGTGAAGCTTGAAAGTTAAGGAGTGATTCCAGTCAATGGCAGATTGATTTCCAACCCTTACCCCTGTGGCGTTGGCTCTTGGACTCCAAGAAGCCTTTGCTCAACATTGGAACTAATCTAGCCACTCAGGGGCGATGTCCAGCCTATTTGCTCAAACTGTTGCTCCCAAAGTCTGGGCTATCTTAGTGCATACTGAGGAGTCAGCAGTTAGTCCTACTCCCTGGCCAAAAGTCCTTGGCCATTTCGGCTTCGTGATGGTGAGAATTCCTGGTTCCTTGGTTCTGACCTGTAGGCAGTGTGGAAGATACAGAAGCCATAGAGGAAAAGGACTTTTAGATTGCATTGTATTTTTTTTTTCATTTTTTCCTGAAGGTGATGGAGAAGAGAAAGGTTAATTCTAAGTTATAACAATGTATCAAGAGGATACTTCATATCCATTCTCTCTCTCTCTCTCTCTCTCTCTCTCCCTCTCTCTCCCTCCCATTCTCTCTCTCTCCCACACACACACTTGCAAACACACACCACTTTCTTCATACACAGAATGGCAGACCTTTGACTGTTGTACCAGATTTCTTATACATGGAGAAGAAGGCTTCAGAAAACTTGGAAGACATTTCCTAAAACTTATTGTAGTTATCCAGCCTGGGAAAAGGAAATGGTTTTGACAGAGGAAAATGGGAGAAACAGATTAGTACAGCTCTAGGTTTCTCCAACCTGTATTCAGTGGACATCCCTAATTATTAGTATATGCTTTGTTAAGAATTTTTTTTCTTAGGGGCACTTGGGTGGCTCAGTCAGTTAAGCGTCTGACTTTCGGTTTCTGCTCAGGTCATGATCTCACTGTTTTGTGAGTTTGAGCCCCGCTTCAGGCTCTGCTTTGGCAGCATGGAGCCTGCTTCGGATTATCTCTCTTTCTCTCTCTTTCTCTCTCTCTCTCCCCTATCTGCACTGTCTCTGTCTCTCAAAATAAATAAATAAATAAGCTTTAAAATTTTTTTCTTTCTTTGTTGCTTTATTTAATTTACTGAAGAGAGCATTTCCTGAATTTCAGCTATTCCCAAAGTAAGAAAATCTACCACCTCACACCTTTCCTAGAGTTAATTACCTGAAGTATTAATGAAAGATTTCTGTTGGAGAAATACAATGAAAAACAAAATCTCCTGCCTCCCTAGAAAATCTTTCTACAAAGTAGAAGAAAAATAAAACATCCTTATTATTGAATAAGCATTAAACTGGGATGTGAGGCAAACCTCAGGCAATCTACAAAGGAGACTTCGAAAACGAAGGAAGCTTGCCCTTTTATAAGACCAAGGGGATACAATCTATTGTACACATTTTCTCAAGATTAACAATGACTAGTCCTCAAATAAGAGAACTAACTGTACCACTTGCCACACATAATCCATCCTAAATTAATTTGGTAATGTATTTGCCAAATGTACTTACAAGAGAACATTTCCTCTTTCTAACTGGAAGTAGGCTTGCAGTTCAGAGCCAGTTTCTCAATTTCAGTGGCTATTCCCCAGGGGGAAACTGGGAGATTGGGTGTAGACTTCCTGGTGATTACATTTCAAAGAGAAAGCTCCCAGATTCTGGAGGAAACATTCCTGGGCTGTTTATTCAGCCTTTCCAAAATTTACAAGTCTTTCAAAGATGTTAAGAACTTAAAAGTTTTCTAATGTAATAGCTCTAAGGAAAAAAAAAGGAATGTCTCCATTCTCACTTTTAATCGAGAGAATGAGGCTTCTTATTTTTTCATTTGTCAAGTATTTTGCTTTGTGCATCTAGTCCCCTGGATTGGCATTGTCCTCCTTTCGCTTACAGACCTTTCTCACTTCAGAAAGTTTTCTCCTGCTATGCAAAAATTATTGTCTCTCTTCCAGTTGGTACTAATGCCAGCCTGGAAATGCTGCACAGAGTCCTCTTGAAGCCTGGGGCACAGCTACCAGGGCACAGTGATGTGTGGTGGCTCTGGTGTCATGCAGCCAGTCCCCTCCCCCTGTTGTTTCTGACTGTTGCAAGTGTGGCAGCTTAAGAGCAATAAAGCATTTTGCTTTATTGCATTCAAGGAGCTCCATGAGGACAAGTTTGTATCTGCTTTGCTCGACATTGAACCTGCCTAGCATATGGTAGGTGCTCAACATACACTTGTTGAAAACATGAAGAAACAAATGAGTGCCCAAGTGGAACCAACCATCAAATATAAAAGCACAATACCAAAAATTCATGGTTCCTAGCCCCAAGTTCATTTCTTTTTTTTTTAACCACTTGATTTTTTTCAATTGAGACATAACATATACAGTAAAATGCACCATTTTGGGTATAGAGTTATTTTAATTATGATAAACGCATGCAGTCTGTTGCCACCACCACAAGGCACAGAACAACAGAAAAATTCCCTCCTACCCCTTGAAGGTCAGTCCCTCCCACGCCCCTTGTTTTTGGTCACTGCTCAAGTGTTTTCTGTCCCTACCATTTCGCCTTGTGCTTAATGTCATGAAAAGTAGGCTTTAAGTCTGGCTTCTTTCACTTCATATAATACACTAGAGATTCATTCTTGTTGTTGTATAGATTTTATTGCTGGGCAGGATTGTATGGTTGTGACAACGTCTAGCCATTCAACCCTTGAAGATCATTTGGGTTATTTCCAGAGTTGGAGGGGCAATTCTGAGTAAAGCCACTATAAACATTTGCAAACAGGTTCTTAGAAATAATGTTTTTTATTTCACTTGGGTTACTGCCTATGAGTGGGCTTGCTAGGCTGTATAATGAGGCTATGCTTGTGTTTATAAGAAAGTACCAAGCTGTTTTCCAAAAAGGGTGAATCATTTTGCATTCTCATCAGCAATGCATTACACCTCTCAAAGTCCTGCATCCTTGGTCAGCACTTGGTAATATCAATTTTTTTTCCAAAATTAGCAATTCTAATAGATGTTAGTAAGAAAACCACAGACCCAAAATGTCATTACCTAAGTAACAACTAAGTCACCACATGGGGGCAGAGAAAGAGAGAGGGAGACAGAGAATTCAAAGCAGTGTTAGTGGGGAGCACTGTTAGTGCAGAGCCCAACATGGGACTCAAACTCCCAAACCATGAGATCATGACCTGAGCCAAAATCAAGACGGTTAACTGACTGAGTCACCCAGGTGCCCCGATTGACTTCTGCTTTTTAATATAAGTGCGTAAAAGTACTACATTGTGGTTTGATTTACAATTCCCTGATGACTATGGTATTAAGCATTTTTTCATATATGTACTTGCCCTCTGTGTGTTTGGTGAGATGTCTGTTCAGGTATTTTGGACATTTTGTTATTGGATGTTTGTTTTCTTAGTGAATTTTGAGAGTTCTTTATATATCCTGGATAAATCCTTTTAATTAGATATGCTTTTTTGTTAATATTTTCTATTGGTCTATAGGTTGACTTAATTTGTTTTAAACTTTTCTTGTTTTAAAACAAAGATCCCCTCTGATTTTTCCAAGATTGCAAAGTGGTTTAATAAATTTATGAGTCTGGGGGTGCCTGGGTGGCTCAGTCAGTTAAGCGTTTGACTTTGGCTCAGGTCATGATCTTATGGTTTGTGGGTTCAAGCCCCACGTCAGGTACTGTGCTGACAGCTCAGAGTCTGGAGGCTGCTTCAGATTCTGTGTCTCCTTCACTCTCTCTGCCCCTTCCCCATTCGTGCTCTGTCTCTCTGTCTCAAAAATAAATAAATTATTTAAAAATTTTCTTAAATAAATAAATTTACGAATCTGAAGTGAAAAATTCCCATGGCCTGATGGTCATTTCAGACAGGGCTTCCCCAGAGCTCAGCCCTCTCAACGACTGAAGGCTTCTGGGGAAGGCCAGGAGTCCAGTTTCTTGGGAAAAATGTATCCTCCATTCATTCTGGCGGGCATTAGGGTTAACTTGACATGAGACAAATTAACAGGAGTAAAACAAAATGCAGTAACATGTATGTCTCCTGTATACAAGGGAGCAACCCAGGGAAACTGAGTAGCTGCCCCAAATGGCTGAAGCGATCACCTTAAATACCATTTTCAGATGAAGACAAAAGAAGATGTTGGGAAGGAGAGTCCAAGGGGGAGGAAAACAAGGGTAGTAAACAAGTGTAACACTGCTTTGCAGATTTAATTGCTTTCTGCCTTAGCAACAGTTTCTGCAGATTTAGTGTCCCTCCCTCTACCTGCTACCCTTACACCTGGAGATTTCCCTCGTAAATGTAAATGTCTGTTGCAGTAGGGTAATTTCCACTTGGTTTTCAGAGCTTGTTTCGTGTCTGAAGTTTCTTCTTCTTTTTTTTTTTAAGCTTATATATTTGGGGGCGGAGAGGCATCGAGAGAGAGAGAGAGAGAGAGAGACTGAGACAGAGAGAGACAGAGAGAAAGATGGAGAGAGAGAGACAGAGAGAGAAATGGGGAGAGAGAGAGAGAGAGACTGAGACAGAGAGATAGATGGAGAGAGAGAGACAGAGAGAGAAATGGGGAGAGAGAGAGAGAGAGAGAGAGAGAGAGAGAGA
>NC_043704.1:58728572-58733270 GCF_006229205.1 Suricata suricatta | reverse complement strand
TTATCATTTATCTTGAATGTATCATAGATAAGCTGCTATATAACGATTGCCACTTCAAATAGCTGTGAAATTAGGTGATTGACTAGTTGTTACTTAACCTTCTAATTTCTGTATAAGTCTAATTACATGAAACAGAAGTTGGTGTTTTGATTTTTTACTTTGCTTTTCTGTTTGGAGTGTCATTGTAACTACTGTATTATAAATGATGGAAGATAATTGCATATGTTAAAAAATATGACTCTTTATAAAGTAAAAAATAAAATAAAATAAAATTTCAAAAAAATAAATAAAAGCATTAAAAATTTTTTAAAAAATAGTTTAAAGAATAATTAATTGTAAACTGAAGATAGTCAAATCTGTTTTTAGCATTAATTATATTCATTCCTTTCTATCTTCCTCCTGAAGCCTTCCCCTGACATGCAAGGCCAGGATTAGGTGCCACTCGTATGAGCATTTGTAGCCCCTAATACTTATCCTGATTCTATATTAATGCATGTCCATGGAAAACGAGTTAGAAGATGCAGCGGTTTAAGGAAGAAATCAAGCCAGCATTTCTATGGGCCAGGGGAAACTGTCTAACGACCACAGTGGTATGAGAATGTAATGAGTTCCCTTCAGATTTGTGCTTCATTCACTAGTCACATGGGGCCAGTGAGCACATGAACTGTGGCTGGGTCTGACTTGGGATAATTTAGTACCAAAAAGGAATGTAAAATATCTCATTAACAGCTTTTTATATTGATTATATGTTACAAGGATAACGTCTTGAGTACATTGAATTAAATAAAACATTATTAAAATGAAAAAAAAGAACACATTTCTTTGGTTAAGCATTTATGCTTAATGTATTGCTGATAAAAGGCATATGCTATTTGGAATAAGTAATACTTTCACAGATAAGTCTCAAATTCGTATAACTTCTATTGTACTAAAAATTTATAAACCAGTCAACTTCAGTAATGATCCAATGTCCAAATGAAAAACTCCATCATAAAACCCAGTGATTGCATTTCTGTTTCCCTGGAAGAGAGCTGGATGGCCCTGATGACTGGCACATCAACACATGTTTTTCCCCAGACATCATAAAGTGTTTTTGTTTCTCTTTGCTCTTTGAGATCATTTATTCAGGGTCTGTAGTCAATGAATTACATTAGATGCAACCCTCCTATGTATGGGTGTTAAAGCTGAGCCTTCAAGTTACATGTTCAAGGTCCCAGAGAGAGAAAGGGATAGAACCAGGATTTGAATCATTGATTAACTGACTCTAGTGTCCACATTCTTTCCCCTGAGGGAATCCTGGCCAAAGGTCAAGGTTAAGGTTTCATGTGAGAGAACTTTGCTGAAACCAGGAAGGTAGCAGAGGACAAAATACCCAGATGAGATTGACTCCTAGCTGAAGACCATCAACTGGCTGAAGTCACTGCAAACCTATGTTGGCACATCCAACCTCATGTTACCAGATTATCCTCATTGGCATTTTGCACATTTTAAATAGCCGTTACTTAACCTTGGTTAGTTTGGGTGACAAAACAGTATGATTAAACACGTAACATATCTACTACCTTGTCAACAAACTTCTTACTATTTTAACATCTCTAAAATATGTACAATGGCCACAGGTTAAATAAATCAGGAAGTTGAGAAGACAGGTGTGAATATAGAAATAGTCTAATTTGCTAATTATTCTTGGTTTCACTCATATAATTTGCGGTTTTATATTTTCATGCCAGTTTACTGGTACCAGCTCTTATGAGTTACAATACCCAAACACATTTCTCTTAAGTTTCTCTCCAAGTATGATCGTTTAGGCCTGGGTTCTACAAACTTTTCTTTTTTTCTGAAAAGGGCAAAAAAATAAATATTTTTGGCTTTGCAGTGTGTGTCATAACTACTCAGGTCTTCTGTGTCTGAGCAGCCAAAAACAGGATGAACATGTATAAAGTATAAGCAAATAAACATGGCTGTGTTCCAATAACATTTTATTTATTTAAAAAAAAAAGACAGTAGGTTAGATTGGCCTGTGGGCCACAGTGTGCTGACCCCTGTTTTAGGGGGTAGACAATTCTAGGAACAATGAGGAAAACATTAGAGAAAATTATGAGAATATACAAAGAAAGGCTCATAAGAGAAGGGGTATGTGTGTGGAGGTTTTATTTTTCCCATTTGAACATTTTATTAATATTTTATATATGACATACTAATTAATCCACACATACACCGAAAGTTAAGTAGAGGCTCTTCTATGTAGTATGTTGGAAGAGTGTGGAATTATGAGCCAGGAAGTCAGGCTCTGGATAAAGTTCCGTCACTAGCTTGCAATGTTACATTGGGCTACTTATCTTCTCTGAGCAAAAAAAAGATAGGGGAATTAGTGTCTCTATAGGTCTTTCTACTCTACCATGCTCTGATGCTATGATTTTCTTATTAGGATTTCTAGGGAGAAATATAAGGTTTAAAAATATGGATTCAAATCATATAAAAAATTATATAAAAATCTGGCCTAGAAATTATTGAATCAACCCATGTAACTGACAAAGCCATGAGGGCAAACAAGTCACCAGACACTATGCAAAGAACAAGGCTGAGTGGCCCGGGGTGAGAAGAACACACACAGCCTCCCCCTCTGGAAGGCTCCAGGTGAAGAGTTGGGCCCATAAATGCGTGTGCAATAAGTGGACTCCCCCTGCTCCCCTTAGTATGATGAGTAAAGCTTCCTTGTGACATTAGAAGACAATGATATAGACATTTTAGAAGAACCTGGACACAGGAGCAGACCCTTTGTGATGATCCCAGCTACAGGGGACCAAGAAGCCCCTCTGGCCACTGAGCAAAGCAGCCAATTACCAAAGCCATTTATAATCAAAGATGGCCACTCCTTTCTCAAAGAGTGGTGTTCAGGATAAGTGGTTGGTCTTTATATGATGAATATTGAGCAGGATCTAAGGAGCCCTGTGGTTTGTAAACCAGATTCTCCAGAAAGGCTGTAGAATGAGGGTGGTTGTGTGTGTGTGTGTGTGTGTGTGTGTGTGTGTGCGCGCACATGTGCACACCTGCATGTGCGCCGTAAGGGCGCTGTGCCCCAGGCCTGCTTCAACCAGATCCCCACACCTCAGCTCTTATTTACTGGTAATTAGACAAGTGCTGGTCCGACCCTTTCATTTTAACAAGAAACCCAAGTCGAAGAGGGTGGCATAAGTGGACGTGGCTGCTGCAGGGAGTGGTAGGAGATTTTACCAGGAGCAAGAAGTTCATATTCACCTTCTGGCGAGGGCAGATGCCTTGGGGAGGACGGCACATGGAGAAGGGCATACGACGTCTCGGTTCCTCCCAAGAACTCCCTCGGTCTCTCGGTCTTGGGGGAAACATTCTCATAGTACTCCGCAGAGATCCCTGATGACCTTTTCCTGGGGACACTGTGATTGATAAGGGTGTAGGACAGATCTTCTAAGGAGCTCTGGTCAGCATTGTCCTGCTGGTCAAAGAACAGCTTCATCAAGCAAGGCTTCTTGCTGTTCCCTTTAGACTCCAGACCCCACACAGACTTGACCCTGGGCAAAGTCTGTCTTCCATGGCCATCTCTCCCCCATCTCTTGGCTGTTTTTCCTAAATGGCAGCCCCCACTCCAACCCCTAGCCCAGACCACCAGAGAGCTCATGCTTCCCGGAGTGTCAGTCTCCCCAGGCATGTCTTCTCTGCTCCATATTCCAGAGTGACCCCTGGCCACCCTGTATAATTTCCAAATCTCAGGCCCTGAAGGCAGCGCTCTCTTACATAACAGAACACTCTGAGGATACCTTCACATGATTGGGTCATATGTAACCACTCATTCTAGAGGTTTCTGCATTATTAAAAAGGGTAACCACTGGAGAGAAGTTCCCAGTCAGTGGTGTCTTAGGAGATAAAAAGCAAAGCAGTAAATATAAGAGAGAGAGCCTAGATCTGGAGCGGACGCGTGGTTTTGAACCATGTCCCTGCCCATCTTGTCTGTTGTCTGGCTTTGGGAGAATATCACTCAATCTCTCCGTTTCTCATTTGTAAACCAGAGGACATCATAGTACCACTCTTACAGGGTTGCTGTAACAGTTATGTAGATACTACAGGCAAAGCTCTCGGCACACTGCCTGGTGACCACAAAGGACTTCGTGGATATTTGTTCCTTTCAATAACATACACAACAGCGTCTGCTGCTGCTGCCTCCTGGCCCTGGCCAGGGCCCCAGGCTAGCAAACATTGGCATCTAACATTTTTCTTTCATATCAAGGTTTGAAGGGGTCTTGGAAGCCAACTTCTGCCATCTGGGGAGTCTGCATTTCCATCGTCATCTCAGAAAAAGGTTCAGAGATGTTGGCATTACCTGGATGGGAGCAGATGACATTCCTCTATCTGGAGAAAGAAAATACACTCAGTGAATTTCAGGTCATGGGGGGACGAGGTAAGAGGATGGGGAGTGGAGGGTGAACACTTGGATCTAAGCAGCCACAGAAGCAAATGATGGCCCATCAGGCTATCCCGACCTGCAACACACCCCTGGGGGGTGAAAGCACCATCTAAACGGGACACAGCAGAGTTGTGCTGGGGCTGGGAGGCTGCATGGAGGGACACACCTCTGGTGCAGTGTTGGCAAGGAATCACAATTCCCTCCATCCCTCCACTCCTCTATCCCTCACATAAAATTCATTGCAGACCCGCCAGTACCAG
>NC_043704.1:58726139-58728472 GCF_006229205.1 Suricata suricatta | reverse complement strand
AATATATGCTTAAAATTCCTTCCCTTTCTTAAGAGAAATCCACACTATAATTTTTTGTTCTATTGGTTTACATGTAGCTCCATACATTCACTATATGGTGTCAAACACACATACACACGCTTTTTTCCCAAGTAGTTAATCAGTTAGCTCAACATCTTCATTTTTGTGCTAATTTTAAATACCTCCCTTAGAGGTGCCCGGGGGGCTCTGTCAGTTAAGCCTCCAGGCCTCTTGATTTAGGCTCAGGTCATGATCTCATGGTCATGGGATAGAGCCCCATGTTGGGATTTTGTCTCTTTCTGCCCCTCCTCTCACCTCATCTTTAAATAAATAAATAAACTTAAATAAAATAAAATATCTCCCTTAATATAATTTTTAAAAGTCTTATATTTATATTTACTGGGACGTGATTTTCAATCTCACCCTTACTTCCAGTTATCATCCAGTTGACACACCCTCACTGCGGTTCTCCACATCAGAGGAGATTACTTACTGATTGGTGGTCCTCAGACAAATTGCTTAACATTTTTAGCCTCAGTTTTCTCATTCATGAAAAAAAAAGAATCATAATATCTACCTCATGAATTTAGTCTGAGATTAAATGTAACTTATAAAATGTTTGTGTTATATACATTAAGTGTGTGTGTGTGTATGTGTGTGTGTGTGTGTGTATGTCTGTGTGTGTGTAGAAAAAAGTTGAGAGAAAGTAATAAACATACATAAGTATTATTTAATTTTTAGTTTCTTTTTCTCTATATTCTCCATTCTTCAAAAATGGAAAAAAATGGTTGTATAAAAACCCAACCCAAACAAGGAATAGATTTATTTTCTTTTTTTAATGCTGTTTTCTCTTCTTATCCCACGTTTTCTGACGTGGTGCCATAAAAGATGATTTACATGAGACCAAACTAAGACCCTTCCCCATCCCTAAATGCTGTGCCAAGCAGATAGTCTTCTCTATACATGGATACCCTCGAGGTCACATAAGGAATCCTGGCCATGTGGGAACAAACGATTTAGGGCTAGCTGTGTATGGAGGTTGTTGGAGAATGTTGGTGGTCTGTTGCCATGGCAATGGAGAAACCATCAGATGAAAGACTGTCATGTACGATGAGGAGGAGCTACAAGGGGCTATGAGGGCAACCAGTGGAAGCAGAGGCGATTCTGGGTTTACACACAAATGGCAGTCGGAAAAACTATGAATTGAGGTGGGAAACCTGGAAAGGAAGTATTTAGCTCATTTCTGATATGTTGGGTTTTAGGTGGCAACAGAACACTCAAAAGGCACCCTGGACTCTGAAAAATCAAACCTTCAAACAGAGAACATCCAGGTGAGAACAAATGCAAGAAACTTCCCGGCCTTTGCCAGTGGAGAGTGAAGTCTGTCAGGTCCTGAACTTCAGGTACTCCACAGGGAGCATGATACTTAGACCCAGCATCAGGTGTAATCACAGTAAATGTGAAGACAAGACAAAAACACTGTGATCCTTTGGACAAGAGATGTGCTAGGAACCTAGCGTGATCCCTAGCAACTAGAAATAAGATCGCTATTTTCTGCTGTCTCTGTTCATTTAATTCAAGTCCTTTTGTGTTCAAGCTCTATCCTGGACATGGTTTCTATTTCTGAGGTGACCACATCTCCCACATCATCATGATTGTTGAAAGGTTTGTGGAGAGAGACGTGCAATTATCCTGATCCTGTGAAACAAAGACTTCCTCATTAATCCTTTCTGACTACTCCCTTGGGGTGTCAGGGAATCACTAAAATATGAAACTAGTGTCTCGGGGTCCAAGAATCCCAAAGGGTGGCAAAGCCAATTGTCTTGTGGCATGTAGAATTATCTGCACTTTCCCTATGGTTTCAGGAGAAGCTTTTGAAAGAACATCAGTTAAAAAACAAACACAGACCCAAAGCTTGTGTTAAGAGCTAGAGAGCCAAAGATTCTCTCACCCACCTACCCATCAGGGTACATTTCTTCAGTGCAAGCCAAGAATCATATATTTGGAGGATATCATCGGACATATGTTAAAGCATACGTCCGAGGAATGAAACAGACCAGAAGGGCCACGGGCATTATTACAAGGGAGAGACTGGGTGGACCAGGGGACCAGAGAAGCTTTGTGTAAGAGACAGGAGGCTGGAATGGCTGGCACATAGCCTGGTGTCATAGAGAGGCATCTGGCCTCCTTCAGGGAGGTTGTCTGAACCTGTCCCAAACCAAAACATCCAAGCTGAAATGCAAGACTCTATTACAGAAAAGTCGAGTGGGGGAAATAACCAGTTTAAAAATAACTTTGTCCACATTTAACTTTATTTAACCCTTACAACCCCA
>NC_043704.1:58724876-58726039 GCF_006229205.1 Suricata suricatta | reverse complement strand
GGAATATATTCATTCCTTCAGAGAAATTAAATCCACTACTCTGGTTTTCTGTCTGATCTGGAGGATGATCCTTTTGTGCTCTCTCTCTCTCTCTCTTTCTCTCTCTCCAGTAAGATTTTCTGAGGCTAGTTTCATTATTCTGAACCCTACTTAAAAAGAGTATTGTTATGACTCCTTTGACTTTGTCCCAGGGGACAACGATATTCTTCTCTTTCCTGCTGGTTTCACCTATTCAGTGGCACTGTTAAGTCCGGCCTCTGTTAAGGGAAAGCTTATTCTGAGATCAAGTATGAGACCCTCTAAATCAAGATCAAATAAATCAAATAACTATGATGTAGTGAGCATGTACTATAGGTTTATAACTATACTAGGTACTGTAAGGCCCTGAAGGTAAAAGTAAGTCCTGGTCATTGGAATTTTATTAAAAAAAAAATCAAAAGCGAGATGCTATTATTTCTGAAAATGTTAACTTTCAAAACAATCATCCAAAAAGTCCCATATCGTTCAGCTGTTGACCAGCATTATCACAAATCCTTAAATCCCATGGAATTGCTTTCAATCAACCTACCACGGTGCTTCATTTCATGATTCTAGTGAAGATTACTGTCAGCTTTGGTGGTCGGCTGATTGGTTTCCCATGTGTCAGGGCTGAAGAAAGTCCGTTACGGTGTGGTTAGACAAAACTAGACTGGAAATTAACAATAAAGGTACTTTCTTTGTCAATAACTGAGCTTAGGTTCATGTGCATTTATAAAGCAGACTTTTGTGTAGATTTAAGTTTATTAGAACACTGAAATCAGACATTTATTGGAATTTTTTATTTTAACAAGTCAGATTTGCCTAAATCCTTACAAATATCTATACATTGAACAGAAACATAAATTAAAGAATGAACTCCTGAATACCTCACCCATCTCTTATCTTATTTTAAAAATTTTATTCATTTTGAGAGAGAGCAAGAGCATGCATGCAAGTGAGCAGGGGAGGGGCAGAGAGAGAGAAGGAGACAATCCCAAGCAGGCTCTGACAGCATGGAGCCTGATGCAGGGCTTGATCCCATGACCATAGGATCATGACCTGAGCAGAAACCTGGAGTCAGAGGCCACAGCTGACTGAGCCACTGAGGTTCCTCTCTTTTCACTTTAGGTTTCTTCCATTCCTGA
>NC_043704.1:58722991-58724776 GCF_006229205.1 Suricata suricatta | reverse complement strand
GGGTGTCACCCTGTGGGTTGAGCCTGCCTAACATTCTCTCTCCCTCTCCCTGTATCCCTCCCTCTCCCCCGCCTTAAGCACGTGCTTTCTTTCTATTTCTCTAAAAAAAGAAAAAAGAATTATTCCAAGTGAAGCCACTTTCTAAGGGGAAAAACAAGGTGTCTTTATCAGGCAGATTATCTGACATTTTTATGAGGATGGAGAGGGCCCAAGTGACAGACTCATTGGCAGAGATTAAAGAACTTCTGGCTGACGAGTTAAGACTACATCTCTGAAGGAGGTTGAAACTGCAATTAAATTATGCATCAAGGGGCACCTGGATGGCTCAGTCATTAAGCATCTGACTTTAGCTCAGGTCATGAGCTTACCGTTGGTGAGTTTGAGCCCCACATTGGGTGATTTCAAGCCCCGCTTCAAGTAAAACATGAGCCCCACGTCAAGTGAGCCCCACTTCTCTCCCTCTCTCTCTCTCTCCCCACTTTCGTCTCTCTCCCGTTCTCTCCCTCTGCTCCTACTAGGATACTTTCTCTCTTCGCTCCTCGATCAATTGTGTCCCCCACTTAAAAAAATTATGTATTAAGCACCAGTTTGAGAACTCAGTCTAAGTGACACTATTTTGAGACTGTGTTGTTGTTGGGGTATAATATGGTATAATAGGAGAAAGTGTGCTGTAGAATTCTATATAAATATTGCCTAACATGTACCTGAAAGAAATTTCTAAAATGTCCATGTACTTATACCTTGATTTCCTGGAGATAACTCATGTGTCCTTCATCACAAGAGTCCAAGTAAATTACTGAAATTGGGCATGATCAAGACCTTTCCCTCTGCTGGGAAGCAAAGCAGAAAGTCCCTTCCCTGATTAGGAGTTGGTAAGCATCATCTTCATGTTTCCAAAGGGTCATTTTCTGTCCTGGAAGAAAGGAGTCATTCTAGCATGATAGAGGTGTCCAAGTCATCTAGAAAAAAATACTGTCTTGGGGTAAGAAAACAGGTTTTTCACAGAAATGGCAAAGAGGAGAGTCACCCTAACAAAGCTGCAGAAACCAACATTGTGATTTGTGTTCTCTCACGGTTATTTTAGGTGCTGGGACTGCTACCTTGCTGAAGGGTGTTTCTGCCTTCCGTGGTGAGTGCAGAATTATTTCATGAGTTATTTCCCTAACTGTGGTTTCAATGTGGTTTTTGCTATAAATCACCTGTAACTGCCCACTGTCTGTGGCCACAGTGGAAGCCTGTCACTACCCAGCCACAGTCATCTGAGCCACATTAGGGAAGTGACAATTTGAGTTTGGTGAAAAACAGGAACAATAGTCTTGATAACACTCTTCAAACAGGAAAGCCTCAGAAGCAAGAATGAAATGACTACCAATGCAGAGGAAGACACTTTAATCCCACTGCAAGTTCCAGGGTCCCCGTGTACAGAGGCACACGTTTCTGTCCCTTACACAGAGAAGCTATGTCCAAGGTGGTCATATAATCCATCCCCCACACTGGGAAAGCTTCGAGAGTGAAAGAGATCCTAAAATAGTTCAGGGTCCCTAAGTGATGGATAAGGACATTAACATTAAGCTCCTTGGAGCACATGTCATTGTCTCTTGAGATGATAAGGAGTTTCCATTATATGTACACTGTGTTTTTCTGGGGTGGGGGGCAGGGCATCTCTACAGAGCAGTTAACCTCTGTGCTCATATGGGAACTGTTGCTTGTTCGCTAGGAGATCATAGATTGAGTTTGGGTTGGAATTGGAAATAACATTGGCTCCTTATCTCACATGACATCAAA
>NC_043704.1:58721770-58722891 GCF_006229205.1 Suricata suricatta | reverse complement strand
ATTAGAATTCTCCTATGACCCAACAATAGCACTGCTAGGGATTTTCCCAAGGGATACAGAAGTGCTGATGCATAGGGGCACATGTACCCCAATGTTCATAGCAGCACTTTCAACAATAGCCAAATCATGGAAAGAGCATAAATGTCCATCAAGTGATGAATGGATCAAGAAGATGTGGTTGATATATACAATGGAGTATTACATGGCAATGGGAAAGAATGAAATCTGGCCATTTGTATCAACGTGGATGGACTACAAGAGTGTCATACTAAGCAAAATAGGCAGAAAAGGACAAATACTGTATGTTTTCACTCATAGGTCTAACAGGAGAAACCTAACAAGGGACAATGGGAAGGAGAAGTGGGGAGGGGGGAAAGAAGTTATGGAGAGGGAAGGAGGAAAATCATGAGAGACTCTTGAATAGTGAAAACAAACAGTGTTGAAGTGGAAGGGGGAAAGGGGACGGGAGGTAGTGGTCATGGAGGAGGGCACTTGTGGAGAAGAGCACTGAATGTTATATGGAAATCAACTTGACAATAAACTATAAAATAATGATAAATAAATAAGAAAACATTAAAAAATAAAGTAAAGAACATTAAAATTTAAATAAGTTATTAGGGGAGCACTTGGGAGACTCAGTTGGTTAAGCTTTCGACTTCAGCTCAGGTCATGATCTCATGGTTTGTGAGTTCAAGCCCTGCATTGGGCTCTCTGCTGTCATCACGAACCTGCTTCAAATCCTCTGTCCCCCCCCTTTCTCTATCTATTCCCTGCTCACACTCTATCTCTCTCAAAATAAATAAGTAATAAAACATTTTAAAAAGCTATTAGCAAAGGAAAAGAATTATTTTTGGGGGTGCCTGTGTGACTCAGCTGGCTAAGCATCCAACGTTTGATTTTGGCTCATGATGAAGCCCCACGTGGGTGTCACCCTGTGGGTTGAGCCTGCCTAACATTCTCTCTCCCTCTCCCTGTATCCCTCCCTCTCCCCCGCCTTAAGCACGTGCTTTCTTTCTATTTCTCTAAAAAAAGAAAAAAGAATTATTCCAAGTGAAGCCACTTTCTAAGGGGAAAAACAAGGTGTCTTTATCAGGCAGATTATCTGACATTTTTATGAGGAT
>NC_043704.1:58720454-58721670 GCF_006229205.1 Suricata suricatta | reverse complement strand
ATAGCTGTAGTCGTCGTCGCACTAGTAGGTAATAATGGCTAATATTTATTTAGCGTAAGCTATGGGCCGAGCACTATTTTGGGTCATTTAACCCGGACAGCAACCGTGTGAGCCACGGCTGTCTTGGCAAGTGGACCTCTGCCTCTGGGCCATGAAAATCCAGTGGTTGACTGGGGTTTCTGACAACGGAAGATGAAAAAGCCCTGTCTGGTTGGCCAGGCCCCACGGCTGAGGCAACCCCAAGGATCACGGGCCCACAGCCGCAGCAGACAAATCACCCCCATTTGAGAGTCCCTTCTGATGTCTCAACTCCACAAAGCAAAGACTAAAATAATTCAAAGTTTAAACATCATTCCTACAAGATCCATCCTTTAAATTATAACGTCTGGGCTTAATTTTTATAGTTTGGAGGACAGGTAAAGTTGCAACTTAGCCAGAAGCAAAGATAAGGCATTCTGAATTCACCCCTGAATCCCACCCCTTACTTCTAGTTCTCATTAGGTGAATTCTGACTGGTAAAGAAAGTGGGCTGCTTTTATTTTAATTGTCACCACATCAACTCTGTTCAGTCTAATTTAACTTGTAAGCTCTGGTAAAATGTGGAATGGGACTATATAAGTGACTAGCTTCGGGAAGCAGCAAAACACAGCAGCTTCAACATGAGAGAGAGAGAAGAGTTCACATTCCAGCTCAGGCATCTACTTACTAGCTGTGTGGCCTTGGGTAATTTTCTTACCCTCTCTGAGCCCCGGCTCCCTCTACTGTGCAGTGGGCATGAAAGAATGACTTGAATGGATTTGTGTAAAGGATCTAGCACAGTGCTTGCCACAAAATAGGAGCTCAGGAGACAAAATTAATTATTATAATAAGATGAGTGTTTGTGGCATGATGGCCAAGGTTGTGGAGAGATACAGGAATGGCTCCCACCTTCCTCTTCATCCTCTGACTCAGCTGTACACCTTCAGGCAACCATACAGCTCCGTATCTGTGTAGACTGGACTCTGAGACTTGGACAAACATCTCTGTGAAGATGAATTCCCACTTTACTCCTGTCGGGGGGCCTAATCAGAGGCAGACGAACGAATGCCCTCTGTCACGTCTCCTGCCGCTCTTTCCCACCCCCCAGCCTACACATCAATGGAGCAAGTGAATAAAACTCTGGTATTTCAGAAGGGAAATGGCCCTTAAGGACCCTAAAGTACTGCAAGCCAGAGCC
>NC_043704.1:58719265-58720354 GCF_006229205.1 Suricata suricatta | reverse complement strand
GGATGATCCTTTTGTGCTCTCTCTCTCTCTCTCTTTCTCTCTCTCCAGTAAGATTTTCTGAGGCTAGTTTCATTATTCTGAACCCTACTTAAAAAGAGTATTGTTATGACTCCTTTGACTTTGTCCCAGGGGACAACTGATATTCTTTTCTTTCCTGCTGGTTTCACCTATTCAGTGGCACTGTTAAGTCCGGCCTCTGTTAAGGGAAAGCTTATTCTGAGATCAAGTATGAGACCCTCTAAATGAAGATCAAATAAATCAAATAACTATGATGTAGTGAGCATGTTCTATAGGTTTATAACTATAAGGCCCTGAAGGTAAAAGTAAGTCCTGGTCATTGGAATTTTATTTAAAAAAAATCAAAAGCGAGATGCTATTATTTCTGAAAATGTTAACTTTCAAAACAATCATCCAAAAAGTCCCATATCGTTCAGCTGTTGACCAGCATTATCACAAATCCTTAAATCCCATGGAATTGCTTTCAATCAACCTACCACGGTGCTTCATTTCATGATTCTAGTGAAGATTACTGTCAGCTTTGGTGGTCGGCTGATTGGTTTCCCATGTGTCAGGGCTGAAGAAAGTCCGTTACCGTGTGGTTAGACAAAACTAGACTGGAAACCAACAATAAAGGTACTTTCTTTGTCAATAACTGAGCTTAGGTTCATGTGCATTTATAAAGCAGACTTTTGTGTAGATTTAAGTTTATTAGAACACTGAAATCAGACATTTATTGGAATTTTTTATTTTAACAAGTCAGATTTGCCTAAATCCTTACAAATATCTATACATTGAACAGAAACATAAATTAAAGAATGAACTCCTGAACACCTCACCCATCTCTTATCTTATTTTTAAAATTTTATTCACTTTGAGAGAGAGCAAGAGCATGCATGCAAGTGAGCAGGGGAGGGGCAGAGAGAGAGAGGGAGACAATCCCAAGCAGGCTCTGACAGCATGGAGCCTGATGCAGGGCTTGATCCCATGACCATAGGATCATGACCTGAGCAGAAACCTGGAGTCAGAGGCCACAGCTGACTGAGCCACTGAGGTTCCTCTCTTTTCACTTTAGGTTTCTTCCATTCCTGA
>NC_043704.1:58718096-58719165 GCF_006229205.1 Suricata suricatta | reverse complement strand
AGGAGTCCAGCAGAGCCCACATCTATGAGAGAAAAGACAACGTGAACCTCATCCTCATAAGACACAAACATGTGTAAAGAAAAGTAAATCCTTTTATTCAAACCCCACCTGTGTGTCCGCTCAGCTGTGTCCTCCTTCCTAGGCAAAGCCTTCTCCGATCAAACTACACTGACCACTCTTTTTGGACTGCCCACAACCTCACGGTTTGTCTTTATTTTTCCCCTGGGTTGCTTTTCCCTGCTGTTTCCTATTTGGTCTGCGCAAGGTCCCAATGCCTCACAAGACCAGCAGCTTCTTTTTTTATTATTGTCCCTGCTGGTATCTCTTGCATTGTCTACAAAGCATGGCATTTAAAAAAAATCTACAGAACTACGTTAAATTGGAAGAAAAAAAGAATTGGACCCATGGGTAGAATTTTTGTTGGGGATAGGACAAGGGGCACATCCCACTGATCTGGCTGTCTCCTTGTTGTCCTTATCTAAGTGACTTCCCAAAGAGATCAGATTCTGTCCTCAAATCTTCTAATAGCTTCACAGGTATTTGTTAAAACCACCGGATAGTTGTTGAACACCAGGCATTAAGCTCACCGCTGAGACACGTGGCGACCCCTGAATCATCTCCTACAGCAGAACAGTGTATATGTGGGTGCTATTTTTCCCCAGACACCTTCAAGTGCTTTAGTCACAAAGGTCAGCTCTTTCCACACCACGTGAAGCAGAGAACCATACCTATGGAAAGTCTTCTGTATGCCCTGCAAGGGGCCAAAACCCAAAGCAAGGTTTTTGCATCGTAGTGCTTTCCACAGAAGAAGGGAAAACCACTCCATCCTGTCTCCACATGGGAACAGGTCTTCCTTCCGGCCCCATGCCCTGGAGACACGTGGTCACTCCTGGGAGAGCTCTGGGCAGATCTGGAAGGTGGGGGGGGGGGCTCCCCACTCTCACTGGCACAGAAGTGGACCCAGCCTGCCCCAGTCCACTCAGCTCAGTCTTACTCAGAAGGAGAAGCGGCCCTCAGGGAAATGAAAAAAGTCCGTTCCAACACCATGAACTGCAAGAAAACGCCAGCC
>NC_043704.1:58686566-58717996 GCF_006229205.1 Suricata suricatta | reverse complement strand
CAGAGGCCGGACTTAACAGTGCCACTGAATAGGTGAAACCAGCAGGAAAGAAAAGAATATCAGTTGTCCCCTGGGACAAAGTCAAAGGAGTCATAACAATACTCTTTTTAAGTAGGGTTCAGAATAATGAAACTAGCCTCAGAAAATCTTACTGGAGAGAGAGAAAGAGAGAGAGAGAGAGAGCACAAAAGGATCATCCCCCAGATCAGACAGAAAACCAGAATAGTGGATTTAATTTCTCTGAAGGAATGAATATATTCCAGTTCACAAAACATATTTTGATTTGCTAAAAGACCATTTCCCTCAGATAAAAGACACAACATTTTATTTATTTATTTATTTATTTATTTATTTATTTATTTGATGTTTATTTATTTATTTTGAATGAGACAGAAGAGTGTGATTGGGGAGGGGCGAGACAGAGAGAGAGAGAAAGAATCTTAAGCAGGCTACATGCTCTGTCTCCTGACTGTAAGGTCATGACCTGCACTGAAATCAAGAGTCAGATACTGGGGCACCTGGGTGGCTCAGTCAGTTAAGCGTCAGGCTTTGGCTCAGGTCATGATCTCGCGGTTTGTGGGCTCGAGCGCCATGTCAGGCTCTGTACTGACAGCTAGCTCAGAGCCTAGAGAGTGCTTCATATTCTGTGTCTCCCTCTCTCTCTGACCCTCCCCTGCTTGTGCTGTCTCTCTCTCTTGAAAATAAATAAAAACCATTAAGATAAAAAAGAGTCAGATACTTAACTGACTAAGCCACTCAGGTGCTCTGACACAGCATTTTAATGATACCTCCTTTTTTAAAAAAATGTTTTGTTTTGAGAGACAGAGAAATAGCACAAGCAGGGGAGGGTCAGAAAGAGAGGGAGACACAGAATCCAAAGCAGGCTCCAGGCTCTGAGCTGTCAGCCCAGAGCCCAACGTGGTGCTCGAACATCACGAACCACGAGATCACGACCTGAGCCAAAATCAAAGTCAGATGCTAAACCGACTGAGCCACCCAGGTGCCCATGATACCTTTCTGAATAGGTGCCAAAAAATTTGGTAAGCAAGCTATGCAGAGTATAATTCAGAGTGCCGAATGCACCACTTAGTTCACAAAGTGGGACTTAGTTCTTAAATCCAATGTCTGGAAGAACAAATTAGGCTGATGGTTCCTAAAACCTAGGTTTATTTTGCCTGGGATTGCGATGACCTAGGCACAAGGTGAATTGTACTTTTTATTTATGGTCAATTCTAAGAAGAGTTGCTATTCAACAGCATACACCAACCCCTTGAATCAGCTGGTGGTCTCAGCTAGGAGATGGAGGAGGCCTACCACCCTAAGCACTTGCTTGCAAAAATGTGGGTGTTGCATGTTCCTCAGCAGTGCAGAGTGGGTGGAGAGAAGGTCCAGAAATACCAACCTAACTTACTTGGCTCTTTGATGCCAAAATGCCTGGATGATGTTCACACACACACACACACACACACACACACACACTTTATTCTTGCAAATGTGTAAATAGAGGCAAATCCAGATTCTGTTTTGGTTGACAGAGCGGAATGGCCTCCATAAACCAAGACAGGAGCACTTCTGTGCATCAGACCACCGGGGACTCTGGGCCTTCTTCACAGTGTCTTAAAATCTGCAAGATGCAACATCACAAACCAACCATTTCTCAGTTGTTTCTGCTTGATTAGTCTGAGTGGCTGACCTTGTTGCTGCTGTTTACAGCTTATCACCAGGTAACATAAGGACACAGGCTGTCGTGTCTTCATCAGGCACAGACCTGTTTGAAGGTAATGCGATGCTTCGGCGCTTTGGTGATGTCACTTTGATGATGTTACTTTATTTCCAGTTTATACTATCACTTGGGAAATTATTTGCTCTCAAAGGAGATATGAAGGAAGAAGAACACACATGATAAGAAAAGCAAAATTGCGGGGCACCTGGGTGGCTCAGTCCGTTAAGCGGCCGACTTCACCTCAGGTCATGATCTCATGGTTTGTGGGTTCGAGCCCTGCATCAGGCTCTGTGCTGACAGCTAGCTCAGAGCCTGGAGCGTGTTTCAGATTCCGTGTCTCCCTCTCTCTCTGCCCCTCCCCCACTTGTGCTCTGTCTCTGTCTCAAAAATAAATAAACTACAAAAAAAAAAGAAAAGCAAAATTGAAAATCTTATACAGGTCAGGGAGTCTTGGCCACAAGTACGTTTCAATTTTTTTATGTTATTTACAGTTTACTCCTTGAAGAAACTAAAGGAATTGAGTCAATATTAATTTAAAATTATATTACAAAGAACTATGTGCAAGAACAGTACACTTTAAAAAAACACATTTGCATGACTTGATGAAAGAACAATACCTTTAAAAAGCTACCTGTATAGAAGGAGCTGTTGAAGAAATGGCAAAAACAAATCCACATAGAATTTGGGTTCTCGTTCACAAATACCTGACTTCTATCAAGAATTGTTTATTCTAAATTTGATTCTACCTCAAGGGAGGAACATTTTATTCCAACTCATTCTGAATCTTTAATTTTGAGTCAGACTGACTGATGACTGGATGAAAAAGTCCTCAAGAAGAGATTGGGACCCTTATCTACATTCTAGGTCAGCTCTCTGCAGTTACCAGAAATCAAGAGTAAGTTGCAAGTAAGAATTTAGTAGGTGTCAGCAAGTATCAGTGATTGAGAAAATGTGACAGGACAGTGATACCTGGGTGACTCAGTCAATTAAGTGTCTGGCCCTTCATTTTGGCTTAGATCATGATCCCAAGAACATGGGATCAAGCCTTATATTGGGCTCTGCGCTGAGTGTGGAGCCTGCTTATGATTCTCTCTCTTTCTGGTGGTCTGGGTGGCTCGGTAGGGTGGGCTCTTGATTTCAACTTAGGTCATGATCTTATGGTTCATGAGTCTGAACCCTACATTAGGCTCCACACTGACAGCGGGAACCTGCTTGGGACTCTCTTTCTCTTCCTCTCTCTCTGCCTCTCCTCCTCTGCCCCCTCTAAATAAGTAAATAAATATATATTTTTAAAGTTTATTTATTTTTGAGAGAGAGAGACAGAGTGTGAGTAGGGGAGGGGCAGTGAGAGAGGGAGACACAGAATCTGAGGCTCCAGGCTCTGAACTGTCAGCACAGAGCCCGACGTGGGGCTCAAACCCACAAATTGCGAGATCATGACCTGATCCAAAGACCAAAGCTTAACCGACTGAGCCATCCAGATGCTCCACAAATAAATATATTTTTTAAAAGATTCTCAGGGCGCCTGGATGGCTCAGTTGGTTAAGCCTCCGACTTCGGCTCAGGTCAGATCTCACGTTCGTGGGTTCGAGCCTTGCGTCGGGCTCTCTGCTGACAGCTAGCTCAGAGCCTGGAGCCTGCTTCCGGTTCTGTGTCTCCTTCTCTCTCTGACTCTCCCCCTCTCATGCTCTGTCTCTCTCTGTATTAAAAAAAAATTAAAACATTAAAAAATTTTTAGAAGATTCTCTCTCTTTCCTCTGTCCCTCTCCCCTGCTCATGCTCTCTCTCTGTCTCTAAGATAAAAGAGAAGAAAGAAAGAAAGAAAGAAAGAAAGAAAGAAAGAAAGAAGAGAAAGAAAGGAAGGAGGGAAGGAAGGAAGGAAGGAAGGAAGGAAGGAAGGAAGGAAGGAAGGAAGGAAGGAAGTGACAAGACAGGAACACAAATCAATATCAAAGAAAAATGTATTGAATCAAGGATTATTGCTGGCTGCTAAGGGTTGGAGCAGGGTGCATATTAGTTATAAAGGTAATTACAGCACAGAAATAAGGAATACATACTGAGACCCTGCTATTGGTCAGGCCCAGTAATAAATGCTGAATTCCAATTACTTCATTTTATTGTCTTTACTGGGTCTGAACTGTTTTATAATGAGAGAAAAAAAAAAAACTCATATTATGCAACTTACCAAAGAACACACAGTAGTGAGAGTGCTAAATCTGTTTGTCTTCAAAGTCTACATTACCATAAGTATGCCGGCTGTATGCAAGAGTTAGGTTTATGGAATTTTAGGAATGCACCCTACTCTAGATTACAGAATACAGAAACCCTGCTTTGTGGAACTCAGAAGGCACTAGAAGATCTGAGGGAGGGTGTGTTTATGACAGTAAACAGCAGCTTTTTGATCCTCTGGTGGGTGAAGGAGATTATAAACATCTATTCCTGGAGAAACCGAGTTTGGAAGACAGCTACAGGTCATTGGGCACAGGGCGGGGGTCTCCAATGAGGCTGAGCTTCCATAAACCTGGGGTGGGGGGGCAGCTGTGGGGAAGGTTGTCTAGTCCCCAGGTAAGGATGGGAGTTGGAATTTGAGAGGTCTTGCCGATCCTATCTGGGGTCTCAGAGCCTGGGCCTAGCAAACCAGCATTACTGAGAATACCAAACTGATCAACATTTATAGAAGGCACTGTACTCAGTGCAACAGGTGTACAACATAACTCAGATCTCAGTACTCAGGATACACTGAGACCTCGAGGAGCTTAAACAACAGAAGGGACAGACAAGAGAAAGTAATTACTGGTCATACTTCATGTTAGCCATTCTGGCTGCCTCACTGATTCTCAGACAGCAGAAGTCAAACTGGCTTCCCATCCCTGTCCTGAGTGTCCCTCTCCCTTCAGCACAGCACAGCTGCTGTCCTTAGCACCTTTAACTCTTCATTCAAATTTCATTTTTTTAAAGATATTTTTAACGTTTATTCAATTTTGAGAGACGCAGTGTGAGTGGGGGAAAGGCAAAGAGAGAAAGACACAGAAACTGAAATGGGCTCCAGCTACTCTGAGCTGTCAGCAGAGGGCCTGACGGGGGCTTGAACCCACAAACCCTGAGATCAATACCTGAGCTGAAGTCAGATGCTCAACTGACTGAGCCACTCAGGCAACCCTCAAATTTCATTTTTTTTAATTAAAAAATAATTCCGTTACCGGTGTACAACATAATAATTTGATGTTTGTATAAATAACCACCACAATAAATCTAGTTAATGTCCATCCCCACACATAGTTACGATTCTTTGTTTCCTGATGAGAACTTTTAAGATCTACTCTCTTAGCAACTTTCAAGTGTGCAAGACACATGCTAACCCACAGTCACCCTGCTGTGCACTGCAGCCCCATGTCCTGTTTGTCCCACTTTCTGAATGGGGCCTGAATTGATGTACCTACTTATTTATAATTGTACCTCCTCTCTCCCCTAACCTTCACCACTTGACACTCCACCTCCCTTACTCTGCTTTATTTTTCTCCATAGCACACATCATTTCTAATATTCTAGAAATGTTGTTTAAGTTTGTTTTCCTCATTAAACAGAAGCCTCACCATGGCAGTGATTTTGTTTTTATTTAGCTACCTCCTCAGACATATCTCAAGCACCCAGGAGAATATCTGGCATATAGCAAGCACTCAGTGCTATTTGTCGAATTAAATTGGACTGAATCTGTACGGCATTTAGCACCATACGGGACATACTGGTAACAGAGAAGAGCGTGGATGACTTCTGGGGGAAGTCAGGGAAGGTTTAGTGGTAAAAGTATGGCTCAGCTGGAATTTAAAGATGGATGGGAATTGTCCGTGCTGAAAGTGGGTAGAAAAAACATTGCAAGCAACTGAATGGGGGTGGCAATAGAATGGGATATGTGAGGGCCAGCCCGGAAGAGGAATGTGACCAGACCAGACTATTGAATGTCTGGGAAGGAAGACAAGATGTCAGTTACTCTAGGGAAAGAGGGTGCAGGCTCCCTTTCTCTTGGTACCCCAGATTCATTTTCTTCTCTTTAGGAGCTTTAGGAGGCTGACCCCTGACTTGTATCAACAGTTTCAACGGAAAAGGAGAGTGGCAAGTAGGGAGAAAGGTCAGAGTATTTATTCCTGTCTGTCTCCTCCTTGTTGGGCTACAGTCCTGGAAGTGGCTGCATCCTTTCTGTGGCTATAGAGCCCATCAGGAGGGCCCTCCTCCAAGGCTCTGGTTCTTAGGCGCCAGTCCCTTTTAGGTCCGTGGATAACGATGGCTTTCTCCTATCGCTAGTCCTTGGGTGCCCTAGCACCCCTTCTTGCTTCTCTTAACCCTTGATCCTTTGTTCCAAAAGCATCTTTGAGAAATCCCAGCTGAGAATGCAGGCTGAGTGCTGCAGAATGTGCCAGTGAGAGCCGAGGAAGCAGAAGTCTGCGCAGGCCAGCTGCTGAGCGGCTGCAGTCAGCGGGACCCCCTCCCGCAGGTAGAGGGAGTCCAGACTGGCAACTAGAGACGCAATATTCAGGAACTGTCTGAGCAGTAGGCAGGCTTTTGAACACAAGTCGACCTCTTCTGAAGTGAAGCTTCTTTACATGCATCCTGTCCACACCTCAAACTGGTCTTAATTCGTGTGCTGGGGGCAAGCCCGCTCTGAACAGAGAAGCTTGAGATGATCAACACACACGGTACTGAGCAAACAAAATCCCAGGCTCCCCGAACGAGAAGTTCCGCGCGGGCGCGCATCGCTATCCCAGTAGCTTGTTGATTCGATGAATGAACCTGGCTAGGCCAAGAACGCTGGGGGCAAGCCCCGGCAGCAGACAGCTCCTGGAGGTGGAATGCGACCTTTCCTCCGTGGCATGGCGCTGCCAGGCCCATCCGGGCCGCGGCTACCCCTCAACCGGTCCCTCCGCTCAGCTGCTGCTTTGGATCTGCGTGGACAGGAAAGGCAGAGCCCGCAGGTCCCTGAACAAACCAGAAAAACAGCCCGGCTCTCTGCTCGGCTCCCGTGCCCACGGCAGCCGTGGCTCCACCCCTGAGGGCGCCGGGGGCGCCTCCCCTTCGCAGGTGCCGCCCCGCCCCGCCCGCCGCCCGAGGTCTGCCCCGCCGGGCAGGCGGGGGGCGGAGTGTGCGCCCGCTGGGAGGCCGCTTTGGACTCTGCACCCTTACGTGCATGCGCCCTATTTCTCGCGGGTTGCTCAGCCCTGCCCTGCCTGCTCATGGAAGGCGCCGGATCTCCCTTGACCCGGGAAGAGCTGGAGCTCTCGGTGCTCGGGGCGCAGCCGGACGAGCAGAAGCCTCTCTACGGAACCATCCAGGTCATCCCTCTGTCGGTCGAGGAGCCTCGCGAAGCCCAGGTAAGGCCGGCTGGGCTCCGGGGGAGGTGTCGGAGCGCCCCCGGAGCCCGACCGCGGTCCCGGACCCCGGCTGGCACGCTCACTGTGGCCCGTTTCCAGCCAGCTCTCCCCGCATCGCAGACGCCGAGCGCTGGTGGTGCGCGCAGGGCTCTTCTGAACCGAGCCGACGCGGGCGTGCGCACCAGCCGAAGCCAGCCGGAGTTCCCGCCACCCCTCTGGGCTCTCCTACCGCCGTGGAACTTGAGAATTCCTACCCTGGAGGTGTGTGGCTCCTCTCTTCGGAGAGACAATCCCCAAGGACAGAGGTGGTTTAAAAAAACTATTGTAACTTTAAATTCTGTGTTTTTTTGTTTTATTTTGTTTTGTTTTGTTTTTGTGTTTTCCAAGTGAGAACTGGAGTGATCGATGGGAGCTTCTCCCTTCCTTGGAAATCTCTGCCTTACCTTTACTGCCTTGCCATTTCCACCCACCCTCCACCTTCCTCCTGCTACCCTCCTCCACTGCTAGTCATCCCCTATCCCGGCTCACATCCCTCACACTTTTTCTTTTCCTGGTCTTTGATTTCTCCGGAAGAGAAGGGAGAAGGGAGTGAGCTTGCCCTGCTCAGTAGATGGGAAGTAATTTCAAAGTTCTTGTCCCAAGAACTAGACGAATGGCTCATTTGCTTGGGCCTCCTTTCAGTCTCTAAAGGGACCTCTTTTCCGCTCCAGCCCTAGCAGTGAACATTATTCATTCTCATCAAATGCTTGTAAACTAGCAGAGACTTTGAATTCACAGGCCTCTACCCTCTGATTAACCCCTAAGACTGCTTGAGGTTTACAGGATGCTTGGAACTCCCCTTATGCATGGCTCCAGCGCGATCGTTTTTAGATCTCACTTCTCCACTCCCACGCCCTTGACTACTCAGCTATTGATTTCAGGGATAAGCAAGGAAGTCAAAAGGTGAAAGCATAGCTTTTGCATGGGTTCCTGGAAACACTGTAGTCTGCTTTTAGACGTACCTATGGATACCCTGGAGAGTGATTGGGATTTTATGAATGAAAGATGAACCCCGCAGAAGAATGAAGGGGGAAGGAAGATGGTCTGACATGTGTGCAAGTGGCTATGGGCCCTCGGCCTCAGTCCTCCAAGGCAGGGTCTAGGAATGGATTTGGGAATACTTGCTTCATGTTAGATAGACCCAGGACTCCTTGTGACTCCTGCGACCAGATCCAGAGATTGGAGTTTTGGGGACAACTTCACCACTAAAAGGTGTGCTCTGTGGCAAGGTGCAAAGGTCTGCGTTCACAGGTAATGTGGTTAACTGGGCTTCTCCGGGAGGCCTGGGAATATCTTGCTGAAAACAGAGGAGTAGAAGCCACACGCAAGTGAGGCGTCTGTATTCTGTAATTGCTCTTCCCTGTGCTAATTAACTTCCTCGTCAGCCAGGTGTATACCCAGAGCCTAGACTTCCTTGTGCCTTAGCTTTGTAGGTCACCACATAGGAAAAGCTATGGTGAGTGACAGGGTGGTGTCAAGGTGAAGGGTTACCTGAACACTTGGAGGGCATGCAAATATTTGAACAGGAAACATTAAAAAAGAGAAAATCCTCATCTAGTGTGTTAATCATTCTCTTTGGTTCTGTAGAGTAAGCTGAAGTGTATTTTATTTGATTACAAGTTTATTTATTTTGAGAGAGAGAGAGAGAGAGAGAGAGAGAGAGAGAGAGCACCTGGGGGAGGGGCAGAGAGAGAGAGGGAGAGAGGGAATCCCAAGCAGGCTCTGTGCTGTCAGCACAGAGACAAAGTGGGGCTCGAACTCACCGGTGAGAGGGTGACTTGAGCCAAAATAGAGAGTCGGACGCTTAACCAACTGAGCCACCCAGGCTCTCCCTGAAGTGTATTTTAAATTGAAAAGTCAACTACTGTACAATCCTGTAAAGTGCCGGCACCCACAAGCACAAGATTCCTGCGTCTGAGAATTTTGTGTGTAGGTCTCCTTCGACTCTGTGCTGAGATTTCCAGTTTTGAAACATAGCTTAAGCTCATGCATTTTTGGTAACCATATGCTCTGTAGCTGTCGTGTGCCAAATACATCTCATACATAAATGTTTCTAATTACCCCAAGAAACTTCAGAGGAAAGTGTCAGTATTCTGATTTGACAGATGAAGAAACTGGAAACCGGAGGCTCAGAGAAGTTACTAAAATTCTCAGTGGTGGCTCTGCGATCTGTACTCGGAATTTTTAGGTCTCAAACCAAATGCTGTTTTTATGGATTTATCTTATTGATAATTAGAGAGAGAGAACATCTGTATAATTTATACTCATGTATAATTGCCTAAATTATGTATTACTAATTTCTGTGAGTTCAGGGACGTAAGTGAAATATGAATGCCTGCATAGTCCATCTGGAATGAGGAGGGGGTTGCAGGTGGATGGGTGAAGAGGAGGGAACAGTTTTGGGACCGTTGGGAAGGAGACGTCCCATATCATGGGTATCTTCCTAGTTGGAAGGTCTGATCTGGGACGGTATACAGAGGCGGTGGAAGGAACTTCTTTCCCTTTCTTGATCTGGGCTTGGAGCTTGAAGGAAAGGAATGTAAGTCTCTGAGTTTACTTTGCCTGTTGTGACTGTACACATGGCAGTATAGTTGGGTCAGAAAGGAAAAGGAAGTTATGGGTAATAGAGACTGGTTTTCTTTTATAACTCATCACATGGGCTCTGACCTCGGTTCCCAACTAGAAGTCCCAGAGACATTTTAAAAGATGGCAGCATCATTAGAATAATAATGCAGCAAATTGATAGTTTGAAGTAGGCAAGACTCCTATGGATGGGCTAGCTAAAAATTAGCCCCATTGCTATACCTTGTTCAGAAGTTAGGACAAGAATCAGCTAGATTTTTTTATGTGTGAAGAGGTAAATTAAATCCCACAGTTAGATTACAAAGTACAGATTTTCCTACACGCTAAGAAAAATTTTCCAGATATGTACAATATCTGCTCCTAATTGAGCCAAAGAGAAGAAAAGCTTTTTTTTTTAATTTACTTATTTTTTTAATTTACATCCAGAGTAACTAGCATATAGTGCAACAATGATTTCAGGAGTAGATTCCTTAATGCCCTTACCCACTGAGCCCATTCCCCCTCCCAAAACCCCTCCATCGACCCTCTGTTTGTTCTCTTATGTTTTGTCTCCCCCTCCTCCGCCATTTTTATATTATTTTTGCTTCCCTTCCCTATGTTCATCTATTTTGTATCTTAAAGTTCTCATATGAGGGAAGCAATATGATCTTTGTCTTTCCTTGACTGACTGATTTCACTTAGCACAATACCCTCCAGTTCCATCCACGTAGTTGCCCGGAAAAGCTTGCTGTAACCAAGAGGGCCTGCACTCACGTATTTGGATGTGAATATCTGGGGGAGTGTTCAGAGGAAAGCTACAAAACATCTTGAGCCATATAACACAAATCGCAGAATGTAAGATGCAGTTGGCAAACATCTTTGGAAAGCACCCTGCAGAAATAGCTGCCCATGGCTTCTCCTCCCAACCTAGAATTTGGGCGTGAGAGAGAGAATGAAGATGCCAGTGAAGGAGACAGTGTGTCTTTGTGATCTGGTTTTCAGGGGAATCTCAGCGCTGGGAGCACTCACCAGCTGTTTCAGAGGCTCTTCACCCTCAGGGTACAGCCAAATCTCCAGGGGGACTGCTTTTTTTTTTTTAATTTTTTTAATGTTTATTATTTATTTTTGAGAGACAGAGAGTGTGTGAGCAGGAGAGGGTCAGAGAGAGAGGGAGACACAGCATCCAAAGCAGGCTCCAGGCTCTGAGCCTAATGTCAGCACAGAGCCCGACATGGGGCTCAAACCCAGGAACTGTGAGATCATGACCTGAGCCAAAGCCGGACGCTTAACAGACTGAGCCACCCAGGCGCCCCTCCAGGGGGACTTCTAAAGAATACACAGTTCTTGGTTGATTCTAATGTGCAAAGAGCGGAGAAGCACTGTCGTTTATCTTAGGGTTGGGAGTAGCTGACCGACTACTTTACAATGACTTAAAGTCTAGAAGATTAATTTTGAAAGGGTAGAGTCTCCCCCCTAGGACTGGCAGGCCCTGCCGGCAGGATGGTGAACCTGCTGAAGGTTGGCAGCTCTGGGCTGGGCAAGAGGAGGCATTTTGTACACGTGAGGGCTGTATGATTCAGAGCTGACTTTTCCTTGAAAGTCAGAGTAGCGGTCCCTTCATGCCATGAGGATCCTAGTTTATTATCTATAAGGGAAAGCATTAGTGAAGACAGCAAGAGGCCAGAGAGGTGCAGTGACCCTCATTCTGTGGTTTGTTTGAGACTTCAGCCCTTTTCATTTTGTACTAATCCTATGGTCCTGGCTGCTTCTTGTATAAGGACTGAAAATGGCCGGGGCATGTGGGTGGCTCAGTTGGTTAAGCATCTGACTCTTGGTTTCGGCTCAGGTCACGATCTCTTATTTCATGGGTTCGATCCCCATGGCAGCCTTCGTGCTGGCGGTGCAGGGCCTGCGTGGGATTCTTTCTCCCTCTCTCTCCGCCCCTCCCCCACTCTCTCTTTCTCTTCCTCTCAAAGTAAATCAATAAACTTAAAAAATTAAAGGACTGAACATGGCATGGGGTCCTTTTGTTTTCAGGGGCTCTGTCAATAGGAAGATATGATCCTGTGCCCTGAGAAGTCAAAGATCCCTTGTATGGGACTTCTTTTTACGTGACTTTTTGAGCCCTTGGCTTTGGTGGCTTCAGAGCAGTTTGCAGTTGCTGAGTTGAGAGATGGCACTGTCCTTGATCTCCAGAAACACTCTTACCTTGAGCATTTTCTTCTGTTCAGATGTTGCTCCTTCACACCTGACCGGGGAAAGCCCATGTAAAGTGCAGTCAGGGGCTTCAAAATGTGAGCTGTACTCTAGAATTTCTCTAAGTACCTTCTTCAAGCTTCTGGAACCCTCTACAACGAAGAAACACGTGTGTGTTATGTGCCTCATACCTGAATGAGGCACACGTGTTGGATGTGAGCACAGGGAAGTTTAAGAACCACTCCTCCTTCTATCTATCTGGTTTCAGTTTACTTTGGATGATAAGCTGGTATCTGTTTATATTCAAACACGGAACCAGACAAAGCAGGGGTAGATGAGCTGTGTGGCAGCTATGTTCTGGGGGAATCGCTCTATGGGTGACATGGCAGGGAGACCTCCACCATGTCAGATGGTGACATCTGACTTGGTTCCTGAAGAGGTGACAAGACTTCAGGACAGAAATCTCCACCCTGATAGACAGAGCAACTGATTCACGCTGGGAAGCTCAAAATTACAGACAGGGGCCTGCCCCGACCTCCTTGACCATCCGGTCCCCTGTGTCCAGGTAGGGCTCGGGGTGTGTCGTTTATTTATTTATTTATTTATTTATATTATTATTATTTTGAAAAATTTGTAAACGTTTATTCATTTTTGAGAGACAGAGCACGAGCAATGGAGGGGCAGAGGGAGAGGGAGACACAGAATCCAAAGCAGGTTCCAGGCTCCGAGCTGTCAGCACAGAGCCCGATGTGGGGCTCGCACCCACAAATGTTGAGCTCATGACGTGAGCCGAAGTCAGACGCTTAACCTACTGAGCCACCCAGGCTCCCCTCAATGTGCATGGTTTAAATTCCTCCTCAGCTGATTCTGATGTGCTGCCAGGCTTGGGGGTCTCTCACTGAAAAAGTCTGAACTGTAGTCCTAAAGTGAGCACTTCCCTTTTACTGCTGGCCACCAGCACCATCACAATTGTCTGTTCAGGAGGAGGGTTCCAGACATACCTCCTGGTGCTTTGTGGGACGAGAACATGGAGTAATGATGACTGTCATTTGTTGAATTCCTAATATTTGTTTAGCGCAATCTCTAGTTTCTACAACAGCCCTGGACGCTACGCTTGTCATTTTCACTGTCGAGGGTGGTGGGGCTGGTGGGCTTCAGGAGCTTGCTAAATGAGGCGGTCACTCTGTTTGTAAGTGTGGGAAGGGAATCCCGATACAGGCACACACTTTTTCCCCATCACAGTCCTTGGTCTCTGTGTGGGAACTACCTAATGGTTCGGTGGGAAGCAGGAGAAGGGACCTTGTAGGGACACATGGTGGCACTGAGTGGAGGCACCCATGTCCGAAGCTGGGCAAAAGGTGCCAGCTTTTCAGGGACACACAGCCGGGATCTGCTCTGGCTACCGTCTGTACTTGCATCTGGGAGATGGGCCAGGGCCTCCTGGGCGGGGCTGTTAGAATGCAATGAACTGGTGCTGGTGATCAGTAAACCATGGCGGTGGCTGCCTCACTACCCCCAGGACAGCGTTTTCCCTGGTGTCTCTCACACCCCTCCTTTGATTTCTCGTCCCAGGCCCTAATTCTGTGGTATGGGTCATAGCCATAGCCTCTTAGCTTGTGCACACTTCATTTCTCTCTTGTTCTTCAACTCTACTCTTGTGCTCCAGAAACTTCCACAGGTCCCCAGCACACACCACGGGAAGTCCAAACTTCTCTGACAGCATTCAGAACCCTCTCAGGGATGCTCCAGCCCTTCACTCCCTCTAATCTTAGCTGTTATTACTTCCACATTCCTGTTAGACGAGGCCCTTGGCCAGGTCTGTCATGAATTCCGCCCCCCAGAATGCTTGCTGTCTCCGGGCTGCCGATGCCATTCTCTGTCCATCCTCCCGAATCCTGCCTGACCTCCCCACTCAGGGCTGCCAGGTGTTTTCTCCTTCACTTCTGTGTGAGGTTCCATTCTGCTTCTTCGTGAACCTGTCTCTGGAGTGTAGTCCCCTAGAGGGCAAGATCCCTCTTCCTTCATTTCTGTATGACTAGCCCTTTATAAGCATTCAGAAATGCATGTTGAGACCAGTGACTGCCTGACAGTGTCCCTCTGCTTTCCAGGCTGACAAGGAGAACCTGTGGAGCTCCTGTAATAAGACATTGATTGGAAAGTGCAAACTGTGGATGGTCATTGCCTCTGTTTTCCTAGGTCTCATTGTAGTGATCATCATAAGCTTATGTCTTATTGGAGGTAAGAGGACTTAACTAGGACTAAGCTGATGCATTTTAAGAACTCCTTTAATGTTTATGACTGACGCTTGTTTATGATATGCAAGATGTGCTGATTGCTATTTCATTATTGTTTGAATTTAACGCTGGTTTGGGATTGTTGTATGAGTTGTAGCTACACATGGTTCTTTGCTTGTTTGCTTTATTACATTTCTTTTTTTGGTTTGCTTTATAAACTCTGAAAGAAGGGTGGAGACCAATGTTTTACTTTAAATTCTGCCCACTGGATCGTGAAGATTTCTCAAATGTTAACTTAAGTACTAATTTATATTTCATTGTATCTCTACATCTGTTTGTTTGATTTTTTTTCTTATCATTTGTTTGGTAAAATACTTCTTATACTTCATATGATATACCTAGTACATTATTATAATGATAAATAATGAATAGCCCATTTGAAAGCATCTAAAAACTTCAATAGAACCATGAATCTATACGCTGTCATTAATTTATCTTGTAAATAACTGTTTAGTATATTTGTGTTTACAAAACAAAAACATGGTGCTAACTATATGCTTTACATATTTTATTTATTATTTATTATGAATATGAAAACAATACATATCCAGTTACCCATGAAGCCCATCTATATTAATATTTCAATATACTTTCTTCTATCTTTTCTTACTTGCATGTTAAAAATAATTTGAGATCAAATGTTTTTTTAATAGTCTTGTGGCTTACCTTTAGAATTTTTAATGCTATATTGAGACCATTTGGCTATTTTATTAGAAATTATTTGTGAGGGGTGCCTGAGTGGCTCAGTCAGTTGAGCATCCGACTTCAGCTTGGGTCATGATCTCATGGTTGGTGAGTTCGAACCACACCTCAGGCTCTCTGCTGTCAGCACAGAGCCCACTTTGGATCTTCTGTCCTCCTGTCTCTCTGCTCCTCCCCTACTCATGCACTCTATCTCTCCCAAAACTAAATAAACATTTAAAAAAAAGAAATTATTTGTGAACACTTTTTTTAATGCTTTTTTTTAATTTTTGAGAGACAGAGAGAGATAGTGCGAGCAGGGGAGGATCAGAGAGAGAGGGAGATATAGAATCTGAAGCAGGTTCCAGGCTCTGAGCTAGCTGTCAGCACGGAGCCCGATGTGGGGCTTGAACCCACACACCGTGAGATCATGACCTGAACCAAAGCCCAACGCTTAACTGATTGAGCCACCCAGGCACCCCATGAACTTCTTTTGAAAGACTGTGTGATGTAGTCTTCCACACCATTTTAAAGCATTTTTAAATAGTTGCTAATTTTTTATGATTATTGATATTACGGTTTTTGTGATGCATAAATATAGGACCCTCCAGTGGGCAATCATTTCAGTTTTAAAATAGGAAAGAAGAAAATTGTTTTTCTTTGTAAGTGGGGATGAATGCAAGGGCCAGGAAGTTGGGATACTTTTTCTGGAGTTGGGATACTCTTGATGGTCTCCACAAAGATTTGGGTTGAGTTGGTGAGAGCAAGACTGAGGAGTCCCTGAGTCTCTCCAGAAGGGGTCCTGGGATTTTCCTCAGGAACTCCACTTGCCCTTCACCTTGTGTTCCTCCTCCCAACCTCCTCCTCTCCTGTCTCAAGGGTTTAAAGTCCCTGAAGGAATAGGAAAGTTGGAAGATCTACGCCAACCTCCAGCACGTGAGTTTTTCAGGCAAGCACCATGTTTGCTTAGTTACTTAAGGTATAGTTGAGTGCAATGGATGATCCTTGGAGGCCACGGGCTGGTTTTGAGGTAGGGAGAAGTCGATAAGAGGTGCAAAACCGCCTCCATCATGCTGAGGACAGCAGTTTTGGGTTGGGCCTTCATATCCCTTCTTCCCATCAGCCCCCACGCATGGATGTTGAAACTCAAGTTGAGCCGTGAGGCCTTGTCCCATCACGATTAGGTGGCGCTGTCCTGAATGTTGGCCCATTTGTCTCTTGGCATCTGGGGCCTCTAACAAAGGATGATACAGCAGATCCAGTTGGTTGAATATTCAGGATTCTAAAGCACAAGACCCAAGAGCTGTCTTCCATTCTCAAAGCTCATCCGACCTCTTCACAAACAGCGATCTGCAGAGGAAGGGATTCCATGTCCCTCCAGTTTCTCGGGGGATGTGAGAGGTGTTAGGATAATAGTCAGGGAAGAGCTGTATGCCGTGTGGAGTGCAAACTTCATTTTCAATGTGGTTGTAAAATCGTATTTTAAAATGTTAATGCTGTAGAGAGATTTGCAAACTTTCACATTTTTTAAATCAGAGCAATACTTTTACTTTACTTGGCACCTCAGCCCTCGGGGGTTTGGGTCTTTGGGGAGAGTCATGGTAGGTGGTGGTAGGCGTTTGCAGTAGGTCACAGGGGCAGGGACAGGGCTCCCCTCCATGACAGTGCCAGCTTCCACAGAGTGATCTCTGAAGGTACTTCTGAGATGAAAGTATATAATAATTGGTAATTACCTATTTGCCGTGCTCCAGCAAAGGAATCAAATTCCTAGAACTTCTGAGCTCTGTGTGGAAAACACTGCTGTCTGGAAAAGCACAGTGTTAGGAGACTCACAGGCAGCACATATGACCATCCGGCTTCATTATGAAATGAGGTCCCTCAGGAGCACCTGGGTGGCTCAGTTGACTGAGCGTCAGACTCTTGGTTTCAGCTCAGATCATGATCTAATGGTTCTCGAGACTGAGCTCTGTGCTGACAGCACTGAGCCTGCTTGGGATTCCCTCTGCCTCTTTCTCTGCCCCTACCTCTGCTCTCTCTCTCTCTGTCTCTCTCAAAATAAATAAATAAACATTAAAAATTTTTTTGAAAAAAAAGTGAGGTTCCTTCTGAGCTGCTTTGCCATTTTTTTCCTGCCTCCTTCTTCCCTTCCTCCAGCTCCTTGGTGGCCTATCTCGGGCTCTGTGGAACCCAGATGGAAGCTCAGAGACAGTGTTAGTAAGTATGGAGCTGGAGCAGACACAGGAGTGGACACGAAGCAGGTCCCACAATGGAAGGGGTAACTAGCTGAGGAGGGCACAGTGGGGTTCCCAAGGAGAGGTGTCCACTGCGGAGGGATATCTTGTCACTAACATTGTTAAGAATGACCATCAACTATGGTCTGTTTTATTATTGTTAATTTCCTACAGACTGTGCACCCCTTACTGCCTGCACGGAGGGTGGGCTGTCCAGCCACTTTGCCCTTGGTATGCCATGGAACTGATGGCAAATTCAGGATCATGGCTCTGCTTACAGCACTGAGCCAGGGCTGCTGACACACTGGGCAGGAGGGGCTAGCATTCTGCTAGGCTTACGGGAGACAATGAGATCTTTTTAAAGTGGCCAAGTTTGGGAGCAGAATGCAGGGAATTCTGTTGAGTCTGGAGGCTTGGTTTTGTTTCAGCTCTTGAGGGGAGAGATAATGATGGATTCTCCTCTTCTCTCTAAAGAATTATAAGTTCCTTGATATAAATGGTAAAGGTAGGGGAAAGCCTGAGTAGGAAGACTGTGATACCAAGATACTAGCTGAACCTGACCTGAACGAATTATGTATTTTCTCTATGCTTTAATGTCTTCATTTCAAAATGAAAACATTTGGGGCATCTGGGTGGCTCAGTCAGGTAGGCTCCAACTTCAGCTCATGTCATGATCTCACGATTCATGAGTTCAAGCCCCACATTAGGCTTTGTGCTATAAGCTCAAAGCCTGGAGCCTGCTTAAAATTCTGTGTCTCCCTCTCTCTCTTTGCCCCTTCTCCCACTGGCACTCGCATCCTCTCTCTCTCCCTCTCCCTCTTTCTCTCTCTCTCTCAAAAATAAACAAACATTAAAATTTTTTTAAATTAAAACGTTAGTATTTAACTCATAGGGTTAATTTGAGAATTACATGAGGATTACATCTACCAGGGCATAGCTGAGTATCTCTACGTGATGTTTAGTACAGTAGCTATTCTTCCTGTTTTCCAGTCTTGATATCTTGAAACTGTTTTCAATCTCCTCTTCTTTCCTGTATCTAAGTCATAGTCAAAGATGTAAGCAGAGACCAGAAGTGGCATGTGTTGAATGCATGTTTTGTCTTTGAGTTGGGTCTGAGCCACATTTTAGGTCACAATGTGTCGGCAGACAGGTTGTACAGGGCAGTGCTCCCTGGTAGAGGGTGACTCATGGGAAAATCCTAGGCAGACAGCACTAGCAAGTTATAAACTAGCAAGACCTTTGGGGGCAGGAACCTAGTAGCAAATATGTAAGCCAAGGTCCTTGAAGTTTCTTTGTGTTTTCACCTTTTTCTCTTTCTGTCAAACCTCATGTTTCTTCACCTTCCCAAAACCGACCTCTTCCCTATGCTCTCCGTCAGATCCTCTCCAGCTTCTCCTAACCCATGGACCTCTAGATAGATCCTTGTCTGGCTAGGCATCTTCAGGGTTTTCTCAACTTGGGCCTCTTCAAATGTGTGGCCAGTGTCTGTCTTTCAAAATTTTCTTCCCTCAGAATCTTGCTACTTCTTTTTAGGATTTTTTTTCTCTTTCTTTTTTTTCACTGGTGGACTTCTAGAAACAGAGGTCTGCATTTGGATCTTGCCTCCTGATTACTCCCCAACCCATTGGTTCCAAGTTGTTCTTCCCAAGGTTACCAGTAATTGCTTGATCATGCAGCCCAGTGGCCTTTCCCCCATCCCTACCCTGTTTGGAGCCTTCAGCTCTGTTGAGTGTGTTGTGCTCGTGTGGACCTGCAGAACTCCTGGGCCTCACGTCTCCTGCTGTTTCTGCCTCTGGCCTCCACGTGTGGTACTTGAAGCTTGTCTTCAACCTTCTGACTTTGCACATTCTGCATCCTTTCCCTTGAGGAACTCATTCACTCCCAAGGCAGCAGCCACCCCTCTTGGAGATGCCTCCTAGATCTGCATACACACACTTTTCCTGAATTTGAGTCATACTCTTGGCTGGAGATCTCAACCTGATCGTCTCCATCATTATATGAAACTACTATTCGTTTGTATCCCCTGCCCCTGTTGGCTCACTCTATAGTTTCATGGTGACACATGAGGCCCTGTTTATTCCTCCTCTGCCACCATCCATTTGTACAACTTCAGGCAAGTTCTTCAGCCTGCTTAGCCTCAGTTTCCACATTTGTAAAATAAGAATGATTTCTGAATCTGTGTCTATAAATGATCCTACTGCTTACTAACGCCACCTGACCTGAACAAATTATGCATTTCTCTAAGCTTCAATGTCTTCATTTTAAGATGAAAACATTAGGGGCATCTAGGTGACTGAGTCCTTTAAGTGTCTGACTCTTGATTTCAGCTCAGATCATGGTCTCATGGTTCATGGGATTGAGCCCCATATCAGACTCTGAGCTGACTGCATGGACTCTGCTCTGGATTCTCCCTGTCCCTTTTCCATTTGAATGCATGCTTTGTCTCTCTCTCTCAAAATTAATAAAAACTTTCAAAAAATAAATAAAATGAAAACATTAATATTTAACTCATAGGGTTGGTTTGAGAATCACATGAGAATTACATCTGCAAGCACGCAGCCAAGTGTCTGTACATGATGGTTAGGTTAGTACAGTAGCTATTCTTCCTGTCGTCTGGGTTTGATATCTTGGACTGTTTTTGATCTCTTCTTCTCTCCTGTATCCAGGGGGTCGTCAAATCTCCAATCTTATCCAGTCATTCCTTGGTAGTCCCTGGTAGCAACCTTTACCAGTGACTGTCCACTTCCTGTGGGCTACTGTGCTGGAGGTTTTGTATGTGTTGGTTCCCATCTTTTCCATTTCCCACAATGGAGCTGTTGATATTTCTTTTCAGAGATTTAAGTGACTAACTCAGTTCACATGGCTAATAAATAGTAGCCAACACCAAGGTTCACACTAAGTCTGGCTGCTATTAAAGCCAGCTCTGTCTCCACATCTCAGGCTTTCTCCTTCCCTCCCTCCTTCCTTCTGATTTCCACTGCCCTTCAGTCAAAATCAGCCTCGCCCAATCTTGTGTCTGCCTGTCTCATCCCTCCTAGTTCCCTTTCTTCCCATCCATTACCAGATTTTCCTCCACTTCCTTCCTGGGAGACATTTAACAGCCTCCATCTTCTCCTGAAGACATCTGGCATTTAAGGCCTCCCCCTGACACCTCATTTCTTATTTTCCAGTCAAAGAGCTGTTTTGTGTATCTCCAACATACTTTGTATGTTTTGTGATTTATTTATTTTTAATTTTAAAAGTGTTTTATTTTTTTATTTTTATTTTTTAAAATTTATTTTTATTTTTCTTTTTTGAGAGAGAGAGAGCACAAGTGGGGGAGGGCCAAAGAGAAGGAGAGAAAGAATCCCAAGGAGGCTCCGCTCCAGGAGCACAGAGCCTGACATGAGGCTCAGACCCACAAACAGTGAGATCATGACCTGAGCCGAGATCGAGTTGGCGCCTAACTGACTGAGCCACCCAGGTGCCCCTTTTTAAAATTTTTTAAAGTTTATTTATTTATTTTGAGGGAACAGAGATAGTGTGATTAGGGGAGAGAGAGAGAGAGAGAGAGAGAGAGAGAGAGAGAGAAAGAGAGAATCCCAAGCAGGTTCTACACCATCAGTGCACAGCCCAGTGTGGGACTTGAACTCATGAGACTGTGAGATCATGACCTGAACTGAAACCGAGAGTCAGACGCTTAACCGACTGAGCCACCCAAGCGACCCCGTTTTGTGATATTTTTTTTTTAAATAACAAAAATTTTCTCTTTGTCCAGATAAAGTCTCATTAGTGACATAAAAAGTCTCCTGATTGGATGAGTCATAGTCAGTATTATTTTAACAAACACAACTATTTTAGCCGGGAGTTGGTACAGAATCCTTATCTGGGTGATATAAGTGTAGGTCAATGTCATTGGAGCTACTATAGGAGACCTCTTTTGCTGTCTCTTCTCAGAGTCTTTGAATTCAGCAGTTGTGTGAATCCTGAATTCATTTTCTGGCTTTCCTTGGTTCATTCCGGGCAGCGATACCGGTATGGAAATGTAATGCGGTAGTTTTGGAGCATTGTTATGCTGGAAGGTGAAAATACTAAAAATTTGATGTAAGGAAATGGTGAGCCAATTTTGAACCTCATGTAGCCATTAGAATAATCTTTGGAAGGAATTCCAGACACCAGGGGAAACAGCTTTTGTTATGTTAACAACAGCAGCAACTGAATCAAGACAAATAAGCAATAGTCTTCTCAGGGAGCCTTAAAATATATAATATAAAATATGAGGGGAGACCCCTGGGTGGCTCAGTCGGTTGAGCTTCTGACTTCGGCTCAGGTCATGATCTCACTACTCGGGTTTGAGCCCTGAGTCAGGCTCTGTGCTGACAGCTGAGAGCCTGGACCTTCCTTCAGATTCTGTGTCTCCCTCTCTCTGCCCCTCCTCCTCTGACACTCTTTCTCTCTTTGTCGTCAAAAATAAACATTAAATTTTTAAAAAATAAAAAAAGGGGGAAGACTTGGTAAGGGATTATTAGTAGTTTTTTTCTTGTTTTGCTACAATTTCCTGTACTTGGCAAGTTTGCAGCTATGCAGACATAACTTCATTGTCAGACAAAATAATGTAATGACTTTCAACAAACAAGGGTGCAGAGATCATTCCCTGTGTTTGGGGCCCTCAAGATTACACCTAGACCCAATGATTTGCCAGAGAACTCATGGGACTCAGCATGTAATCATAGAGACGATTATAGTTTATGATGACAAAATGATATAAAACAAAATCCAGAGGAAATAAGGCACAAACTTTAAGACACACTTAACGTGCTTCAGCAATGAGTTGCAACAAGGCGTGTGAAGTGTTGTCTCATTAGGAGCTCAGTGCCAGGGTTTTTATTGGGGTTGTTCCCATAGGCAGCCTTTGCCTGGTACAAAGTAAAGTTCCAGAGGCCGAGAAGGAATGGAGGCATTCAGTATAAGCCGTGTTGCTTGTACCAACAGTTGGAGGCATAGTGAGCCCCTTTCTGGAAGGAAATGTGGGAACCCTCCCAAGTCCAGGTTCCCAGAGGCCAGCGAGGGGCCAGCCTCAAGCAGGCCTTTCTCAGCCGGTCATCTCAGGCCATGGAATCTCTTTTCTGCACGTTCCCTCGTTCCTCATGCCTCAAGTTTCCTGAACTGCATCAGGGGATAAATATCAGGATTCTTACTTTTCACCTGCCCTTCATCCGTCATCCACTGATGGCGTTTTCAAAGTCTTGTAATAGAGGCTGCTTACGTTATGTCTGAACTTTGGGATCTGAGAGGAAAGTCTAAGGCAACGCAGACACCTGCCTCTACCGCCCACGCCTTTCTCAGGGCCGGAGAGGTGCTTCCCTTTGTGGGCCAAGCGAGGAGGCCCGCACAGGGCCCGGGGAGCAGAGTCAGTACCATGAGTGCCAGCTTCTAGCTCCTGGCTCCTGACTTTGTGTGTTTTTCCTTTGGCTCTAACTGCTTAAAAATCAATTAGCTCATCGCCATTAGAGTGCAGGCAGCCACACAGAACTCATTTCACCAGGAACACAAGGCCCTGGGGCTCTGAGTCAGTTTGGTTTCCCTTCTGCAAACAGAATGTGTCAACATTTGTCTCATGTGGGACAGGCTGCAGAGTCGTGGCTTCATGCCCACCATTCATCGTCCTGGGTGATGTCAAGACCTGGCTCATTTCTAGTTTCCACTCCGTTCTGGTCCATGATGTCCCTCAGTGTGGTCTTGGATAGCCCAGAATGGAGGTGATTCACTGAAGTTCCCTGCTCCCCCCGATCTCTGTCCCCCATCGCCCCACCGTTCATCCCGCAGATTCCCTACGGCACCTGCCTGGACCCCCGTGTATATAGCTAAGGCTGCAGGTTCTGTTTAACAAAGAGATTCATGTTCTTCCCACTCCCCTCTGCCGGCTTTTCCCTGTTTGTATTCGATGGAATCTGGGACCTCTTCTGGTATAAACCGCACAGACAAAATTGTTGTCATAATGGAGGCAAGCGCCCTCCGTTTGGTATTTTGATATTACCAAGAAGACAAAGCCTTCCTGCTTGTGCTTACTGTGTCTAGGTTCTATTCTTGACAATGCTCCTTGCCTTTTGTAGCAGCCCGTGGAACGATGTATTATGTGAAGCATGTGTTTACTTTTACTTTTTAATCCCCTCCTCTCTAGCAACTTACATCGATGAAGATGAAAACGAAATACTTGAATTATCATCAAATAAAACATTCTTGGTCATGCTAAAGGTTCCAGAGGACTGTGTTACTGAAGGAGAGTTGCCTGAGCAGCTCAGGAATAGGGTAATTACGTCTTAATCATTGTTTATGGAGTTCTTTACATGAGAATGTGGGTTCTTGGAGAAGAGCTGGTATAGGGCTATCAAGTAAGTACCTCCGGGCTTGGATTCTTTGTCTGGATTTTGGCAGAAACTGATACTTAGAAATGCATTGTCTGTAGTGTGAAGCCTTAGAGAAGAGCCCTGACCTCCAGCTACATGCGTCCTGGAGGGCAGTGTTCAGTTCCTCACTCCAGTCTTACATTGGATTCAACCTGTCATGTCACTGAGGATCTGTGATGTGCTAGACAGCATGTCAAGTGTCAGGGCCCTAAGGTCTGTGCCCTCAGTAGGGGCTCCCAGTCCAAGAAGAGGAAGCAATTAAATAGTTCCATCGTGGAGATGCATGTAAAATATTATAAAGCCACAAAGGAGGGGCATCTAAACTACCTGAGGTGAGGATGGAGGCTTGGAGGGCTTCTTAGAGGAGGTGATACTCAGGATGAGTCTTGAAATCTAAGGCAGGAGTGCTTTGGATAAAAGAGCAGAGCTAAAAGAGCAGCCGTGTGCTGCTGCTGCTGGGTACCATGTGGTGGGGACTTGCAGACGGAAGACATGGTTCTTCTATTATTTGGCAAGGCTGAAGTGAAAAGTTTTCGTTTGTTGACATGGTCAGCCTTTCATTTGAGCCCTTCAGTGTGGTGGAGAAACTCTGGAGGCTGAGAGCTTAGTTAGACTAAGGTATTGCAGTGGTCCAAGTGACAGATGCAGGCCCTTGCCCGGGGCACTGGCAGGGGGAATAAGGAAGATCCAAGTGAGTTTTTTTTTTAAGTTTTTAATGTTTATTTATTTTAGAGACAGAGAGAGACAGATCATGAGTGGGGGAGGGGCAGAGAGAGGGAGACACAATCACAAACAGGCTCCAAGCTATCAGCACAGAGCCCGACTCAGGGCTCGAACCCACAAACCATGAGATCATGATCTGAGCCTAAGTCAGACGCTTATTTGACTGAGCCACTCAGGTGCCCCTCTAGTGAGTTTTAAGAGGTCTTCTTACTCAACAGGACTTAATGGCTGGTTAGATGTGGGGATGAGGGAGAGCATGACTCTGGACTCCTAACTGGGTGGCCGAGTGAGTAGATGGTGGCATTGTTTCCTGGAGCAGGAAATGCAGGAGAATGTCCTTCTCGTAATATGAGGGCTGTGCAACCTCACCGTGGGGTTGGTTGGGTTCACAGCCAGACCCGAAAAAGTGTATGATAAAAGAATCTAAGCCAGACCAGCCTGTTGTGCTCTTCTCTGCAGTTGGTAAGTTGAATGGTGTGAGTCACCTCCCTGTGGTTTCCCTTGATTCCTAGGAAAGCTCTCCCAGGCGGAGATTCCTTCTCAGTCACCCCAGAGTTCGTTTCTGGGTCTTCAAGGGCATGATATTTGAGTGCTCCTTGGGTCACGGGAGTTTGTGCTCTGGGATGATTATCGGGGCTTCTCTTCCTTGTTTAAATCTTATCTGAAAGCCCTTTTTTCCTCCTTGTCTTCCACCTGCTTCCAGAGCAAGTTATTGAGTGGATGGCCTCCTGCCTTGTTCCTCTTGATTGTTTTTTCTTATCAAGGGGTTTTGCATTTGCTGAGCAGAAATGACATGATTCAGCATCTACACACGTCACATACAACAGACTGAATTCTTGATGTCAGAGGGAAATGGATGTTAATAATTCACCTTAGAGCCGTATCTCTGGCACAGAGCCAGACATGACCAGATTCTGCAGGCATTTTTAACTCATCACTGTGTAGTGGCAGGGACTGTCATGATTCCTGGGGCAAGGTCATAGGCCTGTTTGAGCTGGTTCCTTCTCAGATCGATGGAAATCACCATACGTTCCCTATGGACCCACCGGTGCATCTGAGATGCATTTAAGGAACTCTGTAAAACATTAAAAACTTTTTTAGTTTAATGTTCAGTTTTGAGAAAGAGAGACAGAACGTGAGCAGGGAAGGACAGAGAGAGAGGGAGACACAGAATCTGAAACAGGCTCTGGGCTCTGAGCTGTCAGCACAGAGCCCAAAGTGGGGCTCGAACTCACAAACCGCAAGATCATCATGAACCAAAGTTGGACGCTTAACCTACTGAGCCACCCAGGGGCCCCATCTCTGTGAAACATTTTTTTTAAAGCTATCTGTTTTATAAGATGATACAAGTTAAGTCATATGAGGTGAATGAGCTTCTAACCAAATATGTTCAGGAATGAAAGTGAGGAACTTAGAGATATTAGTCTTTTTATTTTCCTTTTGAGAGAGAGTGCATGTGCCTTTGTGGGCAGGAGCCAGGGAGGTAGAGAGGGAATCTTAAGCAGGCTCCATGCCCCTGACACCAGGGAGCCCCATGTGGGGTTCATTGAGGGGTTTGATGCTGGGCTCCATCTCACAACTGTGAGATCATGACCTGAGTCAAAATCAAGAGTCAGACCCTTAACTGACTGAGCCATGCAGGCACCCTATGAGGTTATTGTTAGGTCAAGAATTCCCTTCTTTCATCAACCCATGCCAACTTCTGGAGGTTTCCAGATGTGGAAGGTAAATAAATGAGAGGGAACAGTGGAAGACCAAGTCTTCGATTTTGATTTATTGTCTTGCTTCTCTAAACAGTTTTCCTAGCCTCTCCCTTATCCCACTGCCAGAGTTTTCTTCTCTTCCAGGTGGGGCCCTGATTCTGCATAAGGCAGCCTGTTAGCTGCATGTCGTGTTAACCCAGGCCTGTGAGCTCGATGCAGGCGTTAACGGTGGCTTCTCTGGTAACACAGGCAAACTGTCTCCTGGTCCCAAATTAGTGACTCTGCCCAACTCTGATAGCTCACTGGGTGCCTCGCTCTGGGTGCACCTGGCCTCGTAGGGACAGTGTGGGACACCAGATCAAGGGGTGAGAGGTCCCTCTTCTCACTTCTTTAGGCCAAAGTAATGTGGTTAACAGCTTCCAGATAGGTGAACATGACCTAATGACAGCAGGGGACCGTGTCACCAAAAAGAATCAGAATCCTAGAGTGAACACTGAAAGGGATCTGGTATACCATTTCAGCTTTTCACATAAAATTTTAGCTTAAAACTTTTTTCTGAGAGGGGCCCCTGGGTGGCTCAGTCAGTTAAGCATCTGATTGATGGTTTTGGCTCAGGTCATGGTCTCACAGTTGTGAGCTCAAGCCCCTCGTGGGGGTTCTGTGCTGAAGGCAAGGAGCCCTGCTTGGGATGCTGTCTCCCTGTCTCTCTGCCTTTCCCCTCTCTTTCTCAAAAATAAATATTTAAAAATAAATAAAGGGCTCCTGGGTGGCTCAGTGGTTGAGCATCCTGCTTCAGCTCAGGTCATGATTTCACAGTTCATGAGTTTGAGCCCCATGTGCTGAGAGCACAGAGCCCACTTCAAACCCTCTGTCTCCCGTCTCTCTGCCCTCCTCCATTCATGCTGTCTCTCCCTCTCTCTAAAACGAATAAACATTTTTTTTACGAATAAACATTTTTTAGAATAAAAATAAATAATTTTAAGGATTAAAATAGGATTAAATTAATTAATAAGGATTAAAATTAAATAAGTTTAAGGATTAATCTAAGGATTAAAAAGGAAGAGGAGAGAGGGAACAGAGACGGTTGGAAAGACATAATCTCTTCCATCATACATTCGTGTGTGTGTGTGTGTGTGTGTGTGTGTGTGTGTGTGTGTATTTAAGGAGGTGAGTGGAAAAAACCCATCTATAGCAATCTCTTCCTCCTTCTCCTTCCCTTCCTCCTCCTCCCCCTCCTCCTCTGCCCTGCAATTCTGAGCAACCCTGTAGAGCCACTCTCTAACTTCTTGAATGGGCCTGTTGGCAGCATTCTTTTCTCTGAGACTCAAAAACTACAATATGACTTAATCATTTCCCCCCAAGTTCTTATCACTTTAGGCTTCTTTCCTCCTTGGTATTCAGGACAGGCTCCTTCCTGCTTCATCCTACTGGGTAGTGCAGGAACCTGTGAGGAAAAGGGGATTTGGCCTCTGTAACACCCAGGACTGAATTCCGTAGGAGCAGAGTGGCCTTGGGCAGGTTTCAAGACCTTTCCAAAAGCTATTTCCTTTATTAATGAAAGGGGAAGAGGTAGTAAGGCCTCCTGTGTCGGGTTCTTTGTTAAGATCACGACAAAAATGACAAGATTGGAGGCACACACCGTAGATGCACTGATCCCTCCTGCTCCACCTTCAGGAGATTGAATTGTCACCAGATGAAGTCAGTGGGCGTGTATTGTGGAAATATGAGTGCCTGGAGATTCTGTTGGGAGGTGGTGGGAGACAAAATGAGCAGAGTTCCCCTCAGGGCCCTTCCCTTGGGTGGGGGGTGGGGAGGGTTGCTGCTTGCTCCTGGATGAGGTAGTGGCACCCCCAGCCATAATGGGTGCCGCTGGGTCACTGGCCTCAGCACAAGGGCACCGTTGGATGCCATCCGAGCCTGTAGGCCAGCCAGGAGTGGGCCTGGCTAGGCTCTCAGAGGCCTGGCTGGAGGTGTACACCAGCCCCAGGGCTGGGTCCATGGTAGTGTAGCCAGATCCCAGTGCAGTCCTCCTGATTCATTCTAGAACATATTTACTTAAAAAACCAAGGCCTTTAACCTTCACATGTGAAATTTACAAAAGTGCCATGTAAGTGCATTCAGCTTCCTGTTCTCAGGTACTCCTATGCTAGGATTCCTCTCTCTGAAACGGGATGACAAGGTTAATCAGAGGCTAGGAGAAGATATTTGTAATGTAAAACCAGCTGGTGTGTAGAATATAACAGCAAACACTCCAGATCTAGAAGATAAGACACCAATGAGCAACAGACAACCTAAAGAAAGACAGGAAACCAGGAAGCAATTCAAGGGTGAGAAATCCCAGAGTTCCTAAATGCACAGGAAAAGACCCTGCTGGTAATGATGTGTACTGAAACAATGTAAAACCATTTTATACCTCTTAGAGTGGCAATAATTAAAAAGAAATCTGGTAACACTAAGTACCGGCACGGCTGTGGGAACTAAAACACACGTGCTGGGATGGAGAGCGGGGTGGCAACATTTATTTAGGTGGCCTGGAGAAGCACCCACTCTTGGACCCAGTAATTCCATTTCTCTGCCCACACTCAAGGGAAACTTCTACATGTACAAGAAGAGAGGCACAGAAATGGTCAAGGATGATTACTTGGGCAGGATCTGTGATAAGAGCAAATTGCCAACAATGCACGTGACCATCACAGGGAAATGGAAAAGTTGGTGTAATCATTCGGAGTCTCCGCAGGAGCTCGGAGTTAGCTTGAATGACCTCCATCTCTATGTACCATTATGGGGAAATATCAATGTAATTTTGAGTGAAAAAAAGCAAGTCACAGAAGACCATGTAGAATATGGCACCTTTTATTTGAATAAAAACACAAACTAATTATGAATTGTTATGATTACACAAAGACTTATTACCTTTGTGAAAACATGCACAAAAGGACATAGGCTGCCTTCCGGACAATGATTGGAACTGGGGAAAGGCAGGAGGAAAAGTAGTGTGTAGGAGTGGGTTTAGCTTTGTTTTGTTTCTGAAAGTAAAGGGCTGAACTAAGTATGATAAAAGGCATGAAACCTGGGTATTGGGAACACAGCTGTCATTTTTGTGTGTGTGATTGCGGTATTTCATACTTAAAATAAGAACTCTACATCCTTGCAATTATAGACCAGCCCCACTTGGTCCCGTTATCTAGGGGAAAGTGCTATGCCTGTGGCTTCTGTGGCTGTTTCTCCTTACAGTAAAGCTCTACAGAAAGGAGAGAAGCCCTTGTCCAGCGATGTGCCAGGCCCCGGTAGGGGGCGGCGGGTGGCGGGGAGGGTGCCTGTTCTTCCACCTTCCCAGCCCTGCTGTGTTGTCTCCTGCCCAGGGTCCTGGGGTTTGGGTGGACTCTGGCTGCTGACCACTCCCAACAAGAAGGCTACAAGTGTCAGCACAACACGTAAGAAATGTGGAAAATCCCAGCCTGGTCACCTGCGCCTTATAAATGAGGTTCTTTTCAATGAGTGTTTACTTGAGTTTTGGTTGGGGTAGGCCCACACTTCCTGTTTCTTGGTCCAGGGTGTCCGGATAAGTGAACTAGCTAGCGTGGAATCTCTGTCTCTGAGGGTTTTGCTCTGTTAGGTGATACACAATGTGATCCGTCTGTAATGCATCTGGTCGTTTTCCCTGTTCCTGTTTGTTTCAGCTCACAGCTGTGTACAGCTCATCCCCATCTCTGAGTCGTTATTTTACGTCAGTGGAAATCACGGACTTCAGGTGAGAATGTGGCTTTCTCTGGAAAGCCACACCCATCACCATTTGCCTAGGAGGACTTCCTGAGTTTCAAAGCTCAAAAGGAAATGATGCTGGGATATGATGGCTTTGGTTTTGGGAGCGTCTCTGGAAACCCACTAGCTCAACTCCCTGATTTTACAAAGGAGCAAAGGGAAGCCCTGATTAATTGTAGGACTCCACAAGGTCACACGGAAGACAGGAAAAGCCACACCCAGGTAAACCATTCTCAAATAAGCAAGGAGTCAGAGTAGGAATAGATCACAGATACTGATGTGAGGTAAATGGTATAATCCGTATACTAGCTTTTGCTTTTGAGGAGTCCATGCTACTTATGCATGGACTCTATTAAAAATAGAAAGGCATCTCATACAGGGAAAGTTTACCTTCTCCTTCCACCCCACCTACTACCCCTGGATAGTGCATGTTCTAGTCAATTCCATGCACATGGTACATTCTACCCCGTTCTACTGAATGGACTGCCATCAGCAGTTTCGTGTGATTTCTTCTATCCACGTACTTATCATGCATACTTTGTATGTTATACATGTATGGTAAATACATGCACATCTACATTTTTTCCTTATGTATTCTTAATCTTAAATATTTTTCTCTATATCGGTAGAACTTAGATAAAAGATGTATGTGTGTAGAGGAGTCATTTGATTATTTTTTTTGTATCTTTAGGACAAGATTTACATGACAAAGCTTTATCATCCACTATGCTTAAGATATCTCTGGAGGGTGGCCATCACAGCCAGGGTTATCTTAAAAAAAGATAGGATTATATTGAGATTCCTGCTTCTCAAACTATAAATTCCCCAGACCATAATCTTAGTGCAGGAGGGAAGCACGAGTATGGGGAGGAAGCTACTAAGTGTTAGCACAACGGGATAGGACCTAAAGGGACCTGAAGTCTGAAACTGCACACAGTGGCAGGCTGCCTTGGCAATGACTCCATCCCTTCTTCTTTCTGGAGCCCCCACTGTGCAGGTCACCGTATGGTCACATCTTTGACATTTCTCATTTTAATCACAAATTACTGATATTAAAACACCGATAGAAGAGCCCAACATGTTTTCTTGTTGTACTTGCTCCAACTTGCAGTTCAAAAACAGAGCTGAGAAAGGACAGATACTCAGCCTGAAGGGTCTTTCTAAGAATCCAGCCCCATATTTTGGGTCTATGGGAGGTGGTGATGCTTAATGGGTTGGGGTAGACATTGGGGGGAACAACAAAAAAATCAGAAAGTTGAGTCAAACGTGGCTAGAAATCTTAAGACTAAATGTTAGAGAACTTGTTTTTACAATTATTTGAAAGAAAAATCTAAGGGTTTGGCATTTTGGATAGAGGAGCTCTGTACAGGAAGCACTTTTGTTTCATTTTAAGAGGTCCAGGCCGAGTTTTACCAGTGTTGAGTAAGAAGCAAAAGCCATTGTCCCCCAAAAGGTGCTGCCGATAGTGGGCGGGAGACGGCCGGAACCCTGGCAGCCAGGTCTGTGTCTGCACGAGGGACCCTGACCTCAGTTCTGCTCCGGCCCAACAGGAACCTGTGAAAACGGCCAGTGGGTCATTATTTGCCAGGTGCACTCTAACAGTGGAGAGCTGAGGTAAAACCCACATGGCTCTGTGTCTTCCTGAAAGTCCCTCCTTTCCCCTAAAGATCTAGCCTTAATGTAAACTCCCCCAGTGGGTGACCTGCTGTGCTGGGGGTGCTAGCCAGGCTGTGTTAGGCAGGGCAATCCTTTCTTTCAAAAGCTTCT
>NC_043704.1:58684809-58686466 GCF_006229205.1 Suricata suricatta | reverse complement strand
GCTGGCTGAGTCTGAACGTGCACGTTGCAGCACACAGAAAGCGAGAGTTTCTCCAGAGTCTTGATGGTATTTTGTTCATTTGGACTGCAGAGTTTGGCACACTGCATGGCTGTCGCAGGTTATAAATGGTCAGCCATATTAATAGCAGGCTAGTGGCCTATGTGACCTCTGGCCACAAGAGGGAGCGTGTTCCTTATCCTTCGCAGGGACAGTGCCCTGATTCAGGCTCCAGGGAGCCCAGGGTCTGTAAAGAACTGCCCTAGGGTGAGAGTCTCAGATGTGGCCACCTTTTAATTATTTTATTGCAGGCTCTTGATCGGGGCCTTCTTGACCAAAGTATTAGGATAACTTTGAAAACCCTAGATGTTGAGGTAGCATTTAATGAGCCAGCATAAGCTACTAATGAACCGAGGATAGCCCTGTGATTATTTTTATTTTGGAAATGGAAAACTATGTTCTAGGAAATGAAGACTCCTTTTCCTTAGGTCCCTTTACTGAGAGTTGCAAAGCTGGGAGCTTCGGGAGGGGGAAAGGGGACGTGTCTCACTTTGGAGACAAACCAGGGAGGTAGGATTTGCTGTGGCCAACAAAGCAGCCTGTGGGAGTTCAGGAGTTCTGAGGCCAGCCGTGCCTGGGAGTGATGATAGGTCAAGGAATTAACTGGTTAAACCAAATAGCTCTGACCGTCACTTGGCAGGGCAGGGAGAGGGCGGAGTGTGAGACTGTGGAGAAGGGAACTCAAGAGGAAAAGCTGGTCTTGGAGCAGAGGATGGGCTTCCTTCAAGGGCCTCTCCCCGGGGTCTCTGGGAGGATGCATTTTAGGTGGAAGGAAGCGTTTAGGGTCACCTCAACTTTTGGTGACAAAACTGCAGAAGAGGGTTCTTGTGGGACAGTATGCCCTCTGCTTTTCTGTGCTGGAAGAACACGAGGACTAGAACTACAGTCTTGCTAATGCCAGTTTCCTGGGTTGCAATGTGATTCTGTTGATACACATGATGTCTGTTTGCTGTGCCTTCCAGCGGTGAAAACACCACAGTCGCCTACCACCTGCAATTTGGGGTTCCTTCCGAAGATGACAGTTTTATGAAGTATATGATGAGTAAGGAGTTGGTGCTCGGCATTTTACTACAAGATCTCCACGATCAGAGAGTGTCCGGTTGCGAGACTTTGGGGCTTGATCCAACATCCCTCTTGCTCCACGGTAAGTCGAGGAAGTCAGGAAGGCAGAGCCGTGACCGTCCACAGGTGAACCAGATGGAGGGCAGCCAGTCTGGTTTGATTTCTGCGCAGGGGATGTGCACACCCCATGGAGGAGGTTACACACCGGCCCTCCGTGAGTGGATGGAGCAGTTGGGAAAAAATGACTGAATTGTAAAGACGAGGCTAAATGCTTCCTTGTTGTAGGTCACCCGCAGTTGAAGGCCCGTATCCCGCTTTGCAGTATCATTGGTAAGCTTCATGAAAATGCTGCGGTTTCACAAGAGACGTGTTGAATCTGGAATGAAAAATACAGCTAAGTCGTTGGAAGAGTATCTCAATATGAAGAACCTATCTCCTTTTCTGTGGAAGGCCACTGAGTCTATTACATAAATAGAGGGGCATGAAAGGGCAAATCAGTTTCTTTGGAAAGTTAATCAACTTACTCATTTGCCTAACA
>NC_043704.1:58681383-58684709 GCF_006229205.1 Suricata suricatta | reverse complement strand
TGGGGTTGTAAGGGTTAAATAAAGTTAAATGTGGACAAAGTTATTTTTAAACTGGTTATTTCCCCCACTCGACTTTTCTGTAATAGAGTCTTGCATTTCAGCTTGGATGTTTTGGTTTGGGACAGGTTCAGACAACCTCCCTGAAGGAGGCCAGATGCCTCTCTATGACACCAGGCTATGTGCCAGCCATTCCAGCCTCTTGTCTCTTACACAAATCTTCTCTGGCCCCCTGGTCCACCCAGTCTCTCCCTTGTAATAATGCCCATGGCCCTTCTGGTCTGTTTCATTCCTCGGACGTATGCTTTAACATATGTCCGATGATATCCTCCAAATATATGATTCTTGGCTTGCACTGAAGAAATGTACCCTGATGGGTAGGTGGGTGGGAGAATCTTTGGCTCTCTAGCTCTTAACACAAGCTTTGGGTCTGTGTTTGTTTTTTAACTGATGTTCTTTCAAAAGCTTCTCCTGAAACCATAGGGAAAGTGCAGATAATTCTACATGCCACAAGACAATTGGCTTTGCCACCCTTTGGGATTCTTGGACCCTGAGACACTAGTTTCATATTTTAGTGATTCCCTGACACCCCAAGGGAGTAGTCAGAGAGGATTAATGAGGAAGTCTTTGTTTCACAGGATCAGGATAATTGCAAGTCTCTCTCCACAAACCTTTCAACAATCATGATGATGTGGGAGATGTGGTCACCTCAGAAATAGAAACCGTGTCCAAGATAGAGCTTGAACACAAAAGGACTTGAGTTAAATGAACAGAGACAGCAGAAAATAGCAATCTTATTTCTAGTTGCTAGGGATCACGCTAGGTTCCTAGCACATCTCTTGTCCAAAGGATCACAGTGTTTTTGTCTTGTCTTCACATTTACTGTGATTACAACTGATGCTGGGTCTAAGTATCATGCTCCCTGTGGAGTACCTGAAGTTCAGGACCTGACAGACTTCACTCTCCACCGGCAAAGGCCGGGAAGTTTCTTGCATTTGTTCTCACCTGGATATTCTCTGTTTGAAGGTTTGATTTTTCAGAGTCCAGGGTGCCTTTTGAGTGTTCTGTTGCCACCTAAAACCCAGCATATCAGAAATGAGCTAAATATTTCCTTTCCAGGTTTCCCACCTCAATTCATAGTTTTTCCGACTGCCATTTGTGTGTAAACCCAGAATCGCCTCTGCTTCCACTGGTTGCCCTCATAGCCCCTTGTAGCTCCTCCTCATCGTACATGACAGTCTTTCATCTGATTGTTTCTCCATTGCCATGGCAACAGACCACCAACATTCTCCAACAGCCTCCATACACAGCTAGCCCTAAATCGTTTGTTCCCACATGGCCAGGATTCCTTATGTTGACCTCGAGGGTATCCATGTATAGAGAAGACTATCTGCTTGGCACAGCATTTAGGGATGGGGAAGGGTCTTGGTTTGGTCTCATGTAAATCATCTTTTATGGCACCAAGGCAGAAAACGTGAGATAAGAAGAGAAAACAGCATTAAAAAAAGAAAATAAATCTATTTATTGTTTGGGTTGGGTTTTTGCACAACCATTTTTTTCTATTTGTGGAGAATGGAGAATATAGAGAAAAAGAAACTAAAAATTAAATAATACTTAAGTGTGTTTATTACTTTTTCTCAACTTTTTTCTACACACACACAGACATACATACAGACACACACACACACACTTACTAAATGTATATAAGACAAACATTTTATAAGTTACATTTAATCTCAGACTAAATTCATGAGGTAGATATTATGATTCTTTTTTTTCTATGAATGAGAAAACTGAGGTTACAAATCTTAAGCAACTTGTCTGAGGACCACCAATCAGTAAGTAATCTCCTCTGATGTGGAGAACCGCGGTGAGGGTGTGTCAACTGGATGATAACTGGAAGTAAGGGTGAGATTGAAAATCACGTCCCAGTAAATATAAATATAAGACTTTTAAAAATTATATTAAGGGAGATATTTTATTTTATTTAAGTTTATTTATTTATTTAAAGATGAGGTGAGAGGAGGGGCAGAAAGAGACAAAATCCCAACATGGGGTTCTATCCCATGACCATGAGATCATGACCTGAGCCTAAATCAAGAGGCCTGGAGGCTTAACTGACAGAGCCTCCCGGGCACCTCTAAGGGAGGTATTTAAAATTAGCACATAAATGAAGATGTTGAGCTAACTGATTAACTACTTGGGAAAAAAGCGTGTGTATGTGTGTTTGACACCATATAGTGAATGTATGGAGCTACATGTAAACCAATAAAACAAAAAATTATAGTGTGGATTTCTCTTAAGAAAGGGAAGGAATTTTAAGCATATATTGGCAGAAACCAAAGAGATTTCTAGATTTAATTCAGTTATGTTTAAGAAATAGTAAACAAACAGGGGCACCTGGGTGGCTCAGTCAATTAAACATCCAACTTTGGCTCAAGTCCTGAACTCATGGTTTGTGAGTTTGAGCCCCACATTGGGCTCTCTATGGGCACACAGCTTGCTTTGGATCCTCTGTTTCCTTCTCTCATTGCTCCTCCCCACACAGTCTCTCTCTCAAAATAAATAAACATTTTTAAAAAAGTAAGGAAACATAAAATATCTGCATGACATGAGATATACAGAAAAAAAAATTTTTGTAATATGAGAAAGGGCTAATTTCTTCAAAATACAAATAGCTTATGCTAGCAATAAAACATAGTAGTCCAGAATCCAAAACAGACATGTCTGGCTCTTCACAGATGAAGAAATACAAATGACTGATTGATATAGACATTAAAATAAGGATAATGTATCTAATGTTACCAGCAGTTAATGGTGTGATTTACTCTTTTATTTTCCTTATACTTTACGTATTTTTCAATTTTTCAAGGAACATATATTAAAGTCCTCATCCTTCACCTCCACACCAAAGTTCTAAAAAAATTTACAAATGTCACACCAATCACGGCTTCCTCAGTCACATTGGATCTGTATTTTGCTTGTTTTCTTCTCAAGACAGTATTTCTTCATGTTTCCAATCATTCATCCAACTTTTTTCAGTGTCTGCTCTATGTCAGAAATAATGCTGGGCAACAGAAATCCAACAGTGAATAAGAAACTGTCTTATTCCTCCTCAAAGGAGCTCACAGGTAGACGTGAGAATAGGGATTGATAATTTGACAGAATGCAGAGCTGTGGACTGTTCAAGGGCAGTGAGGAACCAGGGAGGGGGGCCGGATGACACAGGTTCTCAGGGGAAGGGGGGACAGAGCCCTCTCACAGGCTTACCAAGCCTTTTTTTGGAGGTGGCCTTTTGAGTCCTGTGTCCTGGCTCCCAGTGGCAAGAC
>NC_043704.1:58672462-58681283 GCF_006229205.1 Suricata suricatta | reverse complement strand
GGTAGACGTGAGAATAGGGATTGATAATTTGACAGAATGCAGAGCTGTGGACTGTTCAAGGGCAGTGAGGAACCAGGGAGGGGGGCCGGATGACACAGGTTCTCAGGGGAAGGGGGGACAGAGCCCTCTCACAGGCTTACCAAGCCTTTTTTTGGAGGTGGCCTTTTGAGTCCTGTGTCCTGGCTCCCAGTGGCAAGACTTGGGGTGCTGAACATAAAATCTGTAAATGCCCTCCCCGTCCCTTTCCCAGTGAGCTCGTTCTCCCCAGCCCATCTCTGGAATTCTCCTGTTTGAGGTGGTGCTAATTTTCACAATCGATGGTAATGAAGAAGATGGTCCAAAAATATAACATCTTCTAATTATTGAATTATACTGCGTGTAAGACTGTAAGGACACAGGTCTGATTCAGTTTTCCCCTGTACTTAAAGGGGAAGGTGCCAGCTTCTCCATATGAAAGGGTGCACATTAAGGAGGGACCACTCCTGTGGCACCTAATTAGAAGAGGCTGGCTGACACCTTTGACCTTTCTAGGGGTGGGCCTAGTCACACCCTACATGGGGGTCCTGGGCCCACTCTGATTGGTCAATACTTCGAATGTTGTGATTGGCTCCCACAACTGCCAGTATTGATGGGAGGGGAGGGATTGGATCACTGTACTTGTGTCATTATTTCCTGTAACTCCCCTTCCCAAACTCATAAAAGCCCTACCCAGCTTTTGTTCGGGGCTCTCTCCACGTGGCCAGCGGGTTGGTGGAGTCTGTGAGCCTGAGCTTAAGCCCGTAATAAAGCCCTTTGATTTTGCAGGCGTGACTCGGTCTCCCTAGTAGTCTCTGGTGCTTGTTTTGGGGTGATATTACAACTTGGGCATAACATTTGGTGTGTTGGCCGTGAAATCTCTTCCCCCGCCCCAGAGCTCCTGGGACACAGACACGTTGGGCCTTATCCCTGGCTGGTGAGTTCACTCGGGTTTTGTTTTCTTGTAAGTTTTTTTGTTTGTCTGTTTTTGTGTTTGTCTGTGTGGTGCACAGGCCCTTGTGTGCAGGGCCTAGGCAGGAGGTAGCCAAAACGACCTCTCTGTGGGGCCTCAAAGGAGCCAGGTGGATGTGCCGCGGAAAGCTCGAGGCCATGGGTGCCAAGAGACGTCTGCACCCACCCTGGAATTGGTTGAGTGGGGTCTAGGATCCCACCGGGAGGCCGGGGAGCCAGTTTACCTTTCTGAATTGGATGAGTGGGGTTTAGGACCCCACCGGGAGGCCGGAGAGCTGGCTCACCCGTCTGGAAGTATGTGAGTGAGATCTAGGATCCCACCGGGAGGCCAGAGAGTCAGTTCACCTAAAGGGGGTTTTGCTGGTAGCAGCAGCAAGACCCCATTAGGAACAGGGGGAGACTGGAGTAAGTAAGTTTCCTCTTGCCAGGATTCTGGTGGTCTCTAGAACAGGTCGTACACCAGTGGCATAAGGGAAAGCTGGGTGCCCTTGGCTTAGCCATAGAGCCAACTTGTGTGTGTCTCTCTGTGCACCTGTTTATAGTATGGTACTTCTGGGGGTTTCACTGGTGGCAGCAGTGTGACCCCATTGTGTGTGTATTTCCTTGTGCGGTTGTTTGTGTAAGTCCTCCTTTGAAGGGAGGCAAGGTATAAGTCCTCACTGGGACAGAAGTGGAGAACTGTAATTTCTCCCTGACTAAGGGGTTCCACTGGTGGCAGCAGTGAGACACCTCTTGCATTTGTTTGCTGTGCATGCGTCTGTTCTCTGTGCATCTGTTTGCTGTGCGTCTAAGTATGATTTTTGCTGTGACTACACTTAGAGATTTTCTTATGGGAATGTGGGGTCTTTACCCAATATATTTTTCTTTGGAAAGCACATAAGGACCATTATCTCACTTTGGTTTTCTCCTCCCCCGGCCAGGAGGACTAATTCTTGTGTTCTGTGGCTTAATTTTGTTTTTCGTGTTGGTTTATTTTATTTGGACTAGCGCCATGGGACAATCTACTTCCAATCCCCTGGACCTAGTTCTGACTCATTTTAAAGAGGTTAAAACTCAAGTCCACAATCTATCGATAGAGGTCAAGAAGGAAAAGATGGAAAAACTCTGTAAATCTGAGTGGCCCACCTTTAATGTGGGATGGCCACCTGAGGGTACCTTTTACCTCCCCATCATAGAAGCAATAGAAGAAAGAGTTTTCGAACGTATGGGGGGTCATCTAGATCAGATCCCATACATTGTTGTCTGGAAGGATCTGGTCACTAACCCACCCTTTTGGGTGAAATCCTTTCTCTCTCCAGTATCTTCTTAGGTTCTGGTGAATCGAAACCCAGAAGAAGAAAAGCCGAGATGAACTATGACCTCGCCCTCAGCACCCCCCTACCCGGTTTTGTAGGAAGGAGTGGATGAGGATCTCCTCTTTCCCCCTTTACCTTACCGACCCCCTCCAACTCCCTCTGACCCTGGTCCTAATGTCCCATCGCCACCACATCCATCTTCCTCTGCTCCATCTCCTTCTGTTGAAAGAGGCCCAGCATATGAGACCCATGGCCAAAGGGGCACTACCCCAGACTCCACGATGTTCCCCTTATGAGCCACGGGACCTATAGACGAGGCAGGAAATCAGCCTCATCATTATTGGCCCTTTGCTTCTTCTGACCTTTATAATTGGAGATCCCAAACAACCCCCCTTCTTAGAGAACCCCAAGGGCCTCATTGGGTTATTATAAACTGTGCTCTTTACTCACCAACCCACTTGGGATGATTGTCAGCAATTGTTACAGGTTCTGTTTACAAATGAGGAGCGAGAACGAATCCTGCTGGAAGCACAAAAACTTGTTCCTGGTCCAACAGGGGTACCCACCATAAACCCCACTGACATCAATGCTGGATTTCCCCTCGTCTTCCCCAATTGGGATTATAACACAGGAGAAGGTAAGGAGTGCCTCAAGGTCTATCACCAGGCTCTATTGGCTGGTCTCAAAGCGGCTGCTAAAAGGCCCACTAATCTGACTAGAGTATATGATATAAGGCAGGAGGCAAATGAAAGCCCCGCCACTTTTCTAGAACAGGTGATAGAAGCCTTCAGACAGTTCACCCCATTCGATCCAGAGCATGCATATCATAAGTCAACTGTGGTGATGGCTTTCATTAACCAGGCTGCGCCTGACATTAAGAGAAAATTACAAAAAGGCGAGCGCTTCAGAGAAAAGACTCTCTGAGATCTTGTAGAGATAGCAGAAAGAGTGTACAATAACAGGGACAGTGCTGAGGAAAAACGAGTAAAGGCAGAAAAAAGACAAAATAGAGATTTAGCTAGAGTGTTGCTGGTCATGACTGCAAAACTAGAAAACCGCCGCCAGCAGTTAGAAAAAATCTCTGGTCCATCAAAAAATAAATGGTGCTCCTACTGCAAAAAAAGAGGACACTTATGTAAAAATTGCTTCAAAGGAAAAAACCGGTGCCTCGTTTGCAACAATGAAGGACACTGGGCTAGGGACTGTCCAGAAATAAATAGAGACAAGCCAAAAGTATTGTTTGCTGGAGACAGTGACTAGGGGGGACAGGGTTTGGAGCCCCACCCCGAACCTAGGGTAACTATTAAAGTGGAAGGGAGACCAACTGACTTCTTGGTGGACCTTGGGGCTCAACATTCGGTATTATTAGAGGCCAATGGGCCTACCTCAAGTAAGCGATCTTGGGTCCAAGGTGCCACTAGGACCAAACAGTATTCATGGACTACCCAAAAATCAGTAGATTTAGGTGTGGGCCGGGTAACCCACTCTTTCATGATAATCCCAGACTGTTCTTACCCCCTGCTGGGGAGAGACCTTTTATCAAAAATGAGGGCCCAGATTCATTTTGGCCTGCAAGGATCACAACTCTTAAGTTCGGACGGGAAGCCTATTGACGTCCTCTCCCTCCAACTAGCTGATGAGTACCGCTTATATGAGGAGTCCCTAACTCCTGATACCCACATTGACCAGTGGCTCAAGAAATACCCACAAGCCTGGACTGAAACTAGGGGGGCTGGGAAACCATCACCCACCCATATTTGTTGAACTCAAACCTGGGGCTGACCCAGTTGCAGTTAGACAGTACGCCATGCCTCAACAAGCCAAGGAGGGGATTAAACCCCACATCCACCGCCTTTTAAACCTGGGCGTTTTAAGGGTCTGTCAGTCTGCCTGGAACACTCCTTTGCTCCCTGTCAAAAAGCCTGGTACTTATGACTATAGGCCAGTGCAAGACCTCAGGGAGGTTAACAAACGGGTAATGGATATGCATCCAACTGTCCCTAACCCGTACACTCTTCTGAGCTCCCTGCCACCTGAGAAGCAGTGGTATACAGTCCTTGACCTCAAGGATGCCTTTTTCAGCCTGGCCCTGGCCCCCAAAAGTCAAGAATATTTTGCTTTTGAGTGGCATGATCCTGATATTGGCATTAACGGGCAGCTGACGTGGACTCGACTCCCTCAGGGGTTCAAAAACTCCCCTACCATCTTCGATGAGGCACTGCATGAAGACTTGGGTGAGTACCGGAGGGAAAACCCTGATATTATGTTGTTGCAGTATGTTAATGATCTCCTGATCACAGCCACCTCTGAAGAAAGCTGCCTTCAGGGAACTAAAAATCTACTCCTGATGTTGGGCAAGTTGGGATAGAGAGTCTCTGCTAAAAAGGCTCAAATTTGTAAGCCCCAAGTTACTTATTTTGGATACATCCACAAGGATGGACATAGATGGTTGTCTCCGGCCAGAAAGGACACCATCCTCCACATACCCCCACCTAAAAACCCCAGACAGGTAAGAGAGTTCTTGGGGTCAGCGGGGTTTGCATATTGTGGATTCCAGGCTTTGCAGAAATTTCTAAGCCCTTGTATGAACTGACCAAAGACAAGAGTGAGTTTCAATGGACCCCTGAACATCAACAAGCATTTGAAACTCTAAAAACAGCTCTCTTGTCGGCACCAGTGCTGGGGCTTCCTGACATTACTAAGCCTTTCCACCTGTTTGTGGATGAAAGTAAAGGGGTAGCCAAGGGTGTACTGACCCAGACGCTAGGACCCTGGAAAAGGCCGGTGGCCTACTTGTCCAAATGCTTGGACACAATAGTGGCTAGATGGCCCCCATGTTTAAGGACTGTGGCTGCAGTGGCGTCTTTAGTTAAGGACACTGACAAATTAACTCTGGGACAAGCTCTTGCCGTGACCACCCCCCATGCAATCGAGAGGGTACTAAAACAACCACCTGACCGGTGGCTCAGCAATGCCCAAATAACTCATTACCAGACTCTGCTACTCAACCCAGATAGAATTCTCTTCCAGCCTCCTTCTTCACATAATCCGGCCATGCTCCTACCCAATCCCAATGCAGACCTCCCACTTCATGACTGTGCTGAGATCCTGGCCTAGGAACACTGCTTCCGAGAAGACTTGACGGATGTGCCTCTTCAAAACGCAGACCATACCTGATTCACGGATGGGAGTAGCTTCATCCAGGATGGAAAAAGAAAAGCAGGAGCGACTGTGACTACCAACAATAAGGTAATTTGGGCCCAACCCTTACCTCCAGGGACCTCAGCCCGACGGGCTGAGTTAATTGCCCTGACCAAGGCACTAACTTTGGGAAAAGACTTAAGAGTCAACATCTATACAGACAGCAGGTACACTTTCGCAACGGCCCATGTGCATGGAGCTATTTATCAAGAAAGGGGTCTCCTGACCTCAGAGGGAAAGACTATTAAAAACAAACAAGAAATCATGGACCTTCTACAGGCCCTATGGCTACCAAAAAGGGTGGTCATTATCCACTGCCCTGGCCACCAGAAAGGAGATCACCCCGTTGCTAAGGGAAACAACCTGGCTGATAAAACAGCCAAGGGAGCAGCCCTCGAACCCATTGATGCCTTGCCTATAGTCCTCCCGGACCCCGGGGAACCCAACCTACCTGAGAATCCAAATATACTGAGGAGGAAGCCAAATGGGCCCAAGGACAACCCATGAGCAAATTCTTCAAAGGATGGTGGAGGGACTCAGATAGGAAGTTAATCTTCCCTAAAGCCCTGGCAGAAAAGATACTACATAAAACACACCAGACCACCCATATGGGGACTAGAAGAATGCTGGATGTGGTCTGACAATCTGAAGTAACCACCAAGGACTTACACATCAAGATTAAAGAAATTGTTCACTCATGCAAGATGTGCCAACTCACTAATGCCTATCCAAATCCCAAAAGCCTGGGCCAACGCCTTCGAGGTAGGAGACCAGGGGTCTACTGGGAAATTGACTTCACTGAAGTAAAACCAGGCAAGTATGGCCATAAATATCTATTAGTCTTTATAGATACTTTCTCAGGATGGACTGAGGCCTTTCCTGCCAAGAGCGAGACAGCCACTATTGTGGCAAAGAAATTATTGGAAGAGATCCTGCCAAGGTATGGTTTTCCTCAGCTTATAGGGTCACATAACGGACCAGCATTTGTGTCTAAGGTAAGTCAGGGAATCACACAGTTCATTGGGGCTGATTGGAAATTACATTGTGCATATAGACCCCAAAGTTCAGGACAGGTAGAAAGAATAAATAGAACGCTAAAAGAGACCTTAACTAAATTGACCTTAGAGACTGGCGAAGACTGGGTAGCCCTCCTTCCCTTCGCCCTGTATCGGGTGCAAAACTCTCCCTACCAAATGGGTTTAACTCCCTTTGAAATTATGTATGGAAAACTTGCCCCTATTATCCCAAACCTCCAGGCAGCATCCCTAATGGGCATAGAGGATAACAATATGTTGCTGGAAACCCGAGCTATTCAATGGTCTCACGAACGTGTATGGCCAAAATTACGTGCTCTCTATGAATTAGGTCCACCTCCAGAGCCTCACCAGTACCGCCCTGGCAACTGGGTCTATGTCAAATGCCATCGGCAAGGAAACCTTGAGCCGAGGTGGAAAGGACCTTACATCATCCTGTTGACCGCTCCAACCGCCTTGAAAGTGGATGGAAGAGCAGCCTGGATTCACTATACTCACGTGAGACCAGCTGACCCCTTCCATGTCCCAGAAGGCAGCATCAACCCAGAGGGGCAACAATGGCAGTTGCACCCAGATAAAAGAAACCCACTCAAGCTGCGACTCTCCCGCCAAACATCAGATTCACTGCTATAGCAATACTGCTCCAGATTTTAGGTTGTGTCATCATTAATAAGATCATAGCATTTGCCAAAGAGCATGTAAATGTTATTCAGTTAATGGTCTTAAGAAACCAAAACAATGGTAACATAGTTGACCCAGGATTGGGTCAAGTTATAAGACAGAGGGCGGAATGTAAGGACACAGGTCTGATTCACCCTTCCCCTGTACTTAAAGGGGAAGGCACCGGCTTCTTCATATGAAATGGCGCACATTAAAGAGGGACAACTCCTGTGGCGCCCAATCAGGAGAGGCTGGCTGACACCTTTGACATTTCTAGGGGCGGGCCTAGTCATGCCCTACGTGGGGGTCCTGGGCCCACTCTGATTGGTCAATACTCTGAATGTTGTGATTGGCTCCCACAACTGCCAGTATTGATGGGGGGGGGGAAGGGATTGGATCACTGTACTTGTGTCGTCATTTCCTGTAGCTCTCCTTCGCAAACTCATAAAAGCCCTACCCTGCCTTTGTTCGGGGCTCTCTCTCTCTCCACGTGGCCAGCGGGTTGGTGGAGTCTGTGAGCCCGAGCTTAAGCCCGTAATAAAGCCCTTTGTTTTTGCAGGCATGACGCAGTCTCCCTAGTAGTCTCTGGTGCTTGTTTTGGGGCGATATTACAACTTGGGCATAACAAGGCACGATGCTAGCATCGCACACATAGAAACTTCCAAACTAGGTCTTGTATTATATTTGCTCTTAAAATTAGGAAACTGAGGTCTAGAAAAATTTATGCCAAATTCTCTGCCTGATTTTAATGACCTCAGCTTACCTTCTGGAATGTGCACCAGACTGAGGTGGAGCTGTGGGCAGACATGTGCTATGTATTTGAACTTAAATAGTGATGAAAAGAATCACGGTGTCTTTGAACTCCCTGCCCAGAGCTCAGGAGACAACCCCCTCCCAGCCTTTAGAAAGTTGTTCCATTTCTGAAGTCATGGTTGACTGCCCTGACTTCCCTTGATAGAGTCCTTCTGCCTTTCAGCTGTTCTCCACCAGCTGCTCTCGCTGATTCTGGGAGAAGGCCAAACCCATAAGGAACTGAACTTCGTGTCTGACACATAGAGGTGCTTCATGTTTCCCAGTTCTTTACCCAGATGCCTCCCTTCACTCAAAGACCTCCTTTTCTCTTTCTGGCTGCAGTTGCTCTGCCCCTCCTCCCCTGCTTTCCCCTGGGGAGTCTGGACTCACCTGTTTTCCCTCAGCAGAGAGTTCCTCATTTTCTCAGTTCTCCTGGAGGCTTCTCCCCAGCCAGGCTGGAGCTCTGACGATGCAGCTCCTGACTTACAGGCTGTGGTGGAGCTCGGCCACCAGTGGGCAGAGCTGAGCGCTGAAAAAAGAGTTCTTCCCTGCAGCAGGGCAGAGGACCCCAGGGGTGGAGAGTCTGAGGTGCACACATGAACAACTTTCTAAAATGTTAGAGAGAGTAAAAGTGAGCAAATTTATACCTCCCCAAGATAAGCCTCTTGGCAGTTGATTATTTTCCCCCCCAAGGTTTGTTTATTTATTGTAAAGAGGGAGATAGAGCAGGAGCAGGGGAAAGGCAGAGAGAGAATCCCAAGCAGGCTTCATGCATTCGGCCTAGAGCATGAGGCGGCCTCTGGACTCAAACCAAGGGATCACCCCATGAGAGGAAACCAAGTCAGATGCTTA
>NC_043704.1:58667355-58672362 GCF_006229205.1 Suricata suricatta | reverse complement strand
CAGTCAGTTAAGCATCTGACTCTTGATTTCAGCTCAGGTCATTGTCTTGCAGTTCTTGAATTCAAGCCCTGCATCGGGCTCTGTGCTGACAGCGGGGAGGCTGCTTGGGTTTCTCTCTCTCTCTCTCTCTCTCTCTCTCTCTCTCTCCACCCATTTCTCTCTCTGTCTCTGTCTCTCCATCTCTCTCTGTCTGTCTGTCTATCTGTCTCTCTCTCTCTCTCGATGTCTCTCCCCCTGAAAATAAATAAGCTTAAGAAAAAAAGAAGAAACTTCAGACACAAAACAAGCTCTGAAAACCAAGTGGAAATTACCCTACTGCAACAGACATTTACATTTACGAGGGAAATCTCCAGGTGTAAGGGTAGCAGGTGGAGGGGGGGACACTAAATCTGCAGAAACTGTTGCTAAGGCAGAAAGCAATTAAATCTGCAAAGCAGTGTTACACTTGTTTACTACACTTGTTTTCCTCCCCCTTGGACTCTCCTTCCCAACATCTTCTTTTGTCTTCATCTGAAAATGGTATTCAAGGTGATGGCTTCAGCCATTTGGGGCAGCTACTCAGTTTCCCTGGGTTGCTCCCTTGTATACATGAGACATACATGTTACTGCATTTTGTTTTACTCCTGTTAATTTGTCTCATGTCAAGTTAACCCTCAGGCCCGCCAGAATGAATGGAGAATACATTTTTCCCGAGAAACTGGACTCCTGGCCTTCACCAGAAGCCTTCGGTCAATGAGAGGGCTGAGCTCTGGGGAAGCTCCGTCTGAAATGACCATCAGGACATGGGAATTTTTCACTTCAGATTCGTAAATTTATTTATTAAAATTTTTTTTATAATTTATTTATATTTGAAACAGAGAGACAGAGCACGAATGCGGGAGGGGCAGAGAGAGAGAGAGGAAGACACAGAATCTGAAGCAGCCTCCAGACTCTGAATTGTCAGCACAGTACCTGACGTGGGGCTCGAACCCACAAACCATAAGATCATGACCTGAGCCAAAGTCGAATGCTTAACCGACTGAGCCACCCAGGCGCTCCCAGACTCCTATATTTATTAAACCACCTTGTAATCTTGGAAAAATCAAAGGGAGATCTTTGTTTTAAAACAAGAAAAGTTTAAAACAAATTAAGTCAACCTATAGACCAATAGAAAATATTAACAAAAAAGCACATCTAATTAAAAGGATTTATCCAGGATATACAAAGAACTCTCAAAATTCACTAAGAAAACAACCACCCAATAACAAAATGGCCAAAATACCTGAACAGACATCTCACCAAACACACAGAGGGCAAGTACATATATGAAAAAATGCTTAATACCATAGTCATCAGAGAATTGTAAATCAAACCACAATGCAGTAATTTTACACACTTATGTTAAAAAGCAGAAGTCAATCGGGGCACCTGGGTGACTCAGTTGGTTAACCGTCTTGAAGATTAGGTAGTATATGCCAGAAACCCTTTTACGAACTACTTATCAATGGTGAAGAAGATAGGAAAGCTCATTTTCTAGTGAGGAAAGACACAAATAAAAAGATAATTATAAAACCGAGAGATGATTGAGTGCTATGATAGGCATAAGTCCAATGTAATATGAAAGTACATTGCTCTTAATTTATACTGGGTTTTATTTTCAGACTCTCTACATAGAATAATCTATAAAAATAATGAGACAGCTGTATTTGGAGAAAACTTGACGATTTTCTACAATTTAACAACTCCAGCAGATATTATGCAAATTGCGTGGCACTTTTTGATTGTTTTAATTCTTTATGTATGTTTAATTTCCAAAATATACTATTGTTTTTGTTTCTGTTTATAACAATATTCTTTTAGATTTATCCTTTACTTTGTTCTTTATTTCTTTGTCCATGTTCACACTTTTATTTTCCTTCTGACTAAAGATTTTTTTTTGTTTTTCTTCTTAGTGAAGGTTTATAGATGGTCATTCTTTTAATATTTTCTGATCTTAAAATGTTTTAACCTTTGGAGAACATTTTTACAGGATTTCTGATTCCAGTTTGATAGTTGCTTCGTATTCATCACCTCGACAATGGTATTTTATTGACTTCTGACTTCCATTACTTTTGTTGAATTGTCAATTTCATTGCTGGTCCATTGAAATGTATCTCCCTTTCATCCTGGCTGCTCTTAAGATTTTCTCCTTGTATTTGTTTTATATCAGTTTTTTTTTAGTTTTTTTTTTTTTTTTTTTTTTTTTTTTTTTTTTTTTTTTTTTTTTTTTTTTTTTTTTTTTTTTAGTGCTTTGGTGTCACATTCTTGGTATTTATCTTGCTTGTGTTTTTCTAAGCTTCTTTGGTTAATGTCCTTCATCACTTTTGGAAAAAATGTAAGCTCAAGAAATGGTGAGATAAAATTTCTCCATAATTTGTCACATTCATCCAAGAACCAAAAAGCATCACTAGCCGTCAATGATATTGATTCATAAAGTTTGAATAAATGAATGAAGGAAGGAAGGACACATCACATCTTTTGTGTGTTTAACAGGTTTGAGTAAGTAACCAGCTACTGGACTATTGGAATAAGAGCCTAGTACATAATCCAGATAGGCTAAACATAACCTCATTTGAACCTAGACATCTCATTAATCTCTGAATTAAACAATCTGTGGACTAACCTAAATAAAGTACAAGGCAATAACTGGCACAAAATAAAACTACCATAAAATATAACACTCTCAGGCCAACATAAATTATCCTTCCATTATTTTCATCCCTCACCCCCACCCCCACCCCCGAGATTAGCACAATCTGGTTAAAGCAGAGTCACCTCAGTGCTGTGGAATTAGAACAGTGGGAAATTTCCTTAGTGACTGTGATAGTATTGCTAATAGGCCACAGGATTTCTACGGTCTTACAATGCTGTTTCATGTGATTGATAGTTTGCTTGTAACACAACTTTAGTTTAACAAAGTTTCTGCCCTCAGAATTTGCAGCGTATTCTGCCATTGTCTTTGATTTCCATCCTTATTGCTGAGAAGACAAATGTCAATCAGATAATCGTAACAGTAAATATTACCATACCTTCTCTTTGGTAGTGGTAATTGTCTCATTGTCTTTAGAGCTCTGAAACTTCCTACTGCTATTTTTAGAGTATTTTACTTTATTTCTAACACTTTAATGTAATTGGCATTTGGGGAGTTCACTGAATTTGGAGACTCAGATTTTTAAACTCTGAATATTCTCTCCTTTCTTTGAAAATTTTCCACCTGTTCACTTAATTTATTCTCTTTTTGCAAACCTCAGTTAAGTGGGCATGACATTACAGTGAATCTTATTTTCATCTTTTAAAAATATGTGTCTTTTTCTTTCCTTCATAATGTCTGGGAGATTTTTAAAAAATTATCTTTAAACTTTTTCATTTAAGTTTTCCTTCTTTTGACAAGTAGGCTTATAATATTGATTGCTTTTACAACTTAAAATTAATTTTATAAATTAAATTTGGTTTAATTTTTTCATATCCTTCTCTTCCTATTCCAAGAAAGTAATATTTTGTCAAATCTTTTCAGGAATAATAATTTAGAAGTGTTGTAATTATCTTCTGTTTCTTTAATTATCTCCTCCACTGCCCACTTTGGGTCACTACCACTATTTTCATTTTATGTTTCTTTTACTCCATCTTTCTCACTTTGATTACAGGTTTTATTCAAACTCTAATGAGCCCTGATGGAACTTTACAGATTCTTTATGTGGTTTTTTGCATCTTGTAAAGAGACAGACTTTCCTTTGTAGAAAGCAGGAAGCAGTTAGCCAGGAGACTCTAAAAGCCAGAATGAAGGGGCCTGTACTCAAGGTGTCTGACCCCCTACCCTAGTTATTCTTAGTATGTACTCAATATAGTCAATGAATTACTTAACTGCCCCCCCCCTTTTTTTTTTGGCTGAAGGGTAAGCCCACCTGGTTGTCCAGAGCTTTGCTTTCAGATATGGAAAGGGGTACTTTTGACTGTAGGTTTCATTCTGTGGCTCTTGGATCCCTCCTTTGGTCATCTAAGTTCTAGTGCTCTCCAGCTTCCCTGGGGCTCTCTCTGCAGGTGCAGTCCGTTTCGGGCTTACCTGAGGCAGCGGCTTCTCTCACTCTGCACCTTCAGAGGCCATGCCTCTATCCATTTCACATCTGTTGTAAATTTGTTTAAATCTCCTGCAGTGAAGATCACTCTCCTGTCTGTTTGTTGTTTTTCATTGACTCAGTTTATTTTTGTTAATGGATTCTTAGGAAGGGTAGAGGTAAATATTTTTGTTATGCATGTTTCTTTTTTTCTCCCATAATATTTTAATGTCAAATTGTTTTCCATACAACACCCAGTGCTCTTCCCCTTAAGTGCCCTCCACCATCACCACCACCTGTCTTCCCCCCTCCCTCCTCCCCCCCAACCCTCAGTTAATTCTCAGCATTCAATAGTCTCTCAAGTTCTGCATCCCTCTCTCTCCCCAACTCTCTCTCCCTCCTCCGTTCCCCCTGGTTCTCCATTAGGTCTCTCTTGTTTTCCTGCTATACCTATGAGTGCAAACATATGGTTTCTGTCCTTCTCTGCCTGGCTTACTTCACTCAGCATGACACCCTCAAGGTCCATCCACCTTCCTACAAAGGGCCATATGTCATTTCCTCTCATTGTCATGTAGTACTCCATCGTGCATATATACCACATCTTCTTGATCCATTCGTCAGGTGACGGACATTTAGGCTCCTTCCATGTTTTGGCTTTGTTGACATTGCTGCTATGAACATTGGGGTACATGTGCTCCTATACATCAGCATTTCTGTCTCTCTTGGGTAAATCCCCAGCAATGCTATTGCTGGGTCATAAGGGAGTTCTATGGATAGTTTTTTGAGGAACCTCCACACTGTTTTACAGAGTGGCTGCACCAGTTTACATTGCCACCAACAGTGTAAGAGTGTGCCCATCTCTCCACACCCTCTCCAACATCTATAGTCTCTTGCTTTGTTCATTTTAGCCACTCTGACTGGTGTGAGGTGGTATCTC
>NC_043704.1:58664272-58667255 GCF_006229205.1 Suricata suricatta | reverse complement strand
TTGTGGATGGACCTTAAGGAAATTGCACTTACAGTTAATGGCATTAATTATTGTGCATTTTGCATTCTTAGGTCTGCTTGTGGTAGATTTTTGAGTCTTTTTTCTGCTCATTATAACCTCCCATCTCTTTTTAATTTGCTGCTTTGAATTTTCCATTACCATTGAAGAGAAATTCTTGCTAGCAATTACTTCTTCACTGATACTCTTAGGAAAATCCATGTGAAAAACTTTGTGCTATTTATTTTTGACTGTTCAGACATCACTTGGTCTCAGGTTCTAGTTTAAACTATGTTCTTTTTCTTACTTTTTTTGGATGTTTATTCATTTTTGAGAGAGAGAGAGAGCATAAGCAGGCATGGGGAAGAGAGAGAGGAGGACCCAGAATGCAAAGCAGGCTCCAGGCTCCAAGCTGTCAGCACAGAGCCCAGCTCAGGGCTTGAATCCACAAACTATGAGGTCATGACCCAAGCCGAAGTCAGATGCTTAACTGACTGAGCCACGCAGGCGCCCCTTAACTATGTTCTTTTTCCATGAGATACCACATAGCTCATTAAAATGGGGCGAAGAAGGCTGAATGGGCATAAAATGTAAATACAGCCCTAAAATTGACGCTAACATGTGAACACAGCATTAAAGTCAGCAATAATAAAGCATGGGGAAAATGGTGTTCTATATGATTTCAACAGAATTAGAAATTTATAGGGAGCACCTCAGTAGTTTAGTCAGTTGAGTTTCTGACTCTTGATTTTAGCTCAGGTCATGATCCCTCAGTCATGGGATCTAGCCCAGCATCACACTCAGTATGGAGCCTGCTTGGGATTCTCTCTCTCTTTCCCTCTGCCCCTCGCCTGCCCACACGCTTTCTCTCTCTCAAAAAAAAAAAAAAAAAAAAGAAAGAAAAGACAAAAAAAGAATCAGGAATTTACATCCCTAATATTTGTTGCAAAGCCAAGCAAGAAAGAATTCTCTTCTGAGTTGATGTTACTTCTTTACAGACAGTTGTATCTTAGTGAAAAGTGAAATTAGCTATAATAATCCAGCCAATAGATCGATGAGAGATATATACATATGCTATTCGATGGGCATATTCCAATCTCATGATGTGAGGAAATTTTACAGGACAGAGGAGCAGATTAACTTCAGTTTCAAGAAACATGCATAACAGGTGGAGCCAAGATGGCAGAGAGGAAGGGAGCTCTGTAAACTCCGTCCGCACCATTTATCGAACTGAGAAGGATATTATGCTCATCTGCGAGAACAGAAGGAGAAAATACGAACTCCAGAAGGAATAGAACCTCAAGGATATCTGAGTGAGTGGGGGCGAACGGGGGAGATCCGAGGACGGGCCAGCCCGGACGGGCAGGGGAGGTAAGATCCCCAGGCCAACGCGGCGCAAGCGCGCTGCGCCCGGGAGACAAAGGGAAGAGACAGAGTCGGAACACGCTCATAGAACTGTCTCTGGAAAAGATGTATAGAACGCTTGGCTGCGCTTGGAGACAGAAACCCACTCCATAGATAACTGCTGGGTAGCCGGAATCCCGAACCAGGATGGCGCAAAAGAAGGAATAGCTTCCAGCCCTAAGCAATCTCGGTGTGAAATCAGAGGCATCTGTGGCTGTGAGAAGCTGCTGCGCTGGGGAGGCGCGCTCCACGGCGGGAAGCGGTGGGAAGCGGCCGGAGCAGCGACTGCGCCAGGCGCGAGCAATTCGAACTTGGTTTTGGGAACGTGACCACGGACCGCATTTCCACGGCACACCTGGCCCCCTGCACGGACTGCTCAAATCCCGGGTGCCCACAGGGAAAAAATAGGGCGCACACCTACACGACCCCCAACAAAGAGTTGGTGGCAGATGGAGGCCTGGGCTCGCGCTTAGACTGTAGGAGCTCCCATCTCATTTCCAGCAGCACACAGCGTCTTGAACAAAGCTATCAGAAACTAAGAGAGACTCCGGTTTTTGCTTTTTGTTTTTTTCCTTTCCCCCATTGCATTGGCTATCCTGACTGGGGGTGGGGACTCCGCAATTGAGTCTGTGAAGATGAGCACTTCACCTCCTGCTGCTCATTTCGCCTCAGGCAGGGGCAGAGCCTCTGAGAACAGACATCAAGACCTACCACATCAAACCAAACCTATCCACCAGGGGCAGCTGCTGCTTGCTTTTTTTTTTTTTGTTTGTTTGTTTGTTTTGTTTTGTTTTTTGTTTTGTTTTGTTGTTTTTTGTTTGTTTTTTTAATATATAAAAAATTTTTTTTCTTCACTAGTTTCGTACTTACTTCTTTGTCATTATTACCTTTTTATTTTTTTTCCTTTTTCTTTACTCAATTCCTTTAAATATGACTTCTTATATTCCTTTCTCCTTTCTCCCTTACTTTTTCACCTTCTTGCAACCCAGATATATTCTCCTGTATCTCATCCTTACCTCTCCCCTAAACTGGTCATACACTTTTAAATGGTCTACTGTCCTTTGTTGTCTCTGACCGCCTTTTATATATATTATTTTGTCTTTTCTTCTTTCTCTTTTTTTATATACTCTTCTTCTCTTCTTTTCGTCTCTTTCCCTCCCATTTTCTTTCTTTTCTTTCCCCCCTGTAATGTGTTTCTTTGTTTGATTTGTCTGTGTGTATGTGTGCTTCTGTTCCCTCGGTGTTTGTCAGTCTGTTTTCCTTCATAGGACTACACCAAGAAACAAGCCAAAGTGTGCAAGATGGCAAGTCCCAAATATTGCAGTGTAGGGAAATAAAATACTCACAGGCACAACAAGAGAAACTGAGAGATATCATTAGGAGAATATCTCCTGAAACGGCAGGCCCTAGACAGTCAATAAGCCTCCTTTAACAGAGAAATAGTAATAGGTGCACAGAGCCCATCGAGCTTTCTAAAGGTGACAAGAGACAGAAAACTAGCAAAAATGACAAATCGAAGAAACTCTCCCCTGAAGAACTTCCAGGGGGAAGTCACAGCCACAGACTACTCAAGGCAGATCTA
>NC_043704.1:58660595-58664172 GCF_006229205.1 Suricata suricatta | reverse complement strand
AAGTATATAGGTTCATTTTTATACTATATCTAAGAACTAGCATCATTAATCATGATGACTTTTGGTTAAATTTAAGTTGTATTCAGAAGGCCAAACAGATAGAAGTGGATTTGTAATATAATTTGGGAACACTGTGGTCAAGTAGCTACTATAAAGAGTGTTGATAGGGCACCTGGGTGGCTCAGTTGGTTAGGTGTCAGACTCTTGATTTCAGCTCAGGTCATGGTCTCATGGTTTGTGAGATTGGATTCTCTCTCTCCCTCTCCCTCTGCCCCTCCCCTACTTGTGCTCTTTTTCTCTCAAAATACATAAATTAATAAAAAAAGAACTTAGCAAACTCCACACCCCCCAAAAAAACCAAATAATCCAGTTACGAAATGGTTAGAAGACAGGAAAGGCCATTTCTCCAAAGAAGATGTACAAATGCCTGACAGACACATAAAAACTGCTCAACATCACTCATCATCAGGGAAATACAAATCAAAACCAAAGTGACATACCACCTCACATCTTTCAGAATGGCTAAAATTAACAACTCAGGAATTAACAGATGCTGGCAAAGATACAAAGAAAGGGAAACCCCTTAAACTCTTGGTGGAAATGTAAACTGGTGTAGCTACTCTGGAACAGTGTGTAAGTGTCTCAAAAAATTAAAAATAGAACTACTCTGTGATTTAGCAATTGTACTACTAGGTGTTTATCCAAAGGATACCAAAAAGGCTGATTTGAAGTGGCACATGTACCCCAATGTTTATAGCAGTGGTATCAACAGTAGCCAAATTATGGAAAGAACCCAAATGTCCATCAACAGATGAATGGATAAAGAAGATGTGACAAATATATACACAATGGACTATCACTCAGCCATCAAAAAGAATGAAATCTAGCCATTTGCAATAACATGGATGGAACTAGAGTGTGTTATGCTACGTGAAAAAAGTCGATCAGAGAAAGACAAATGCCATATGATTTCACATATACGTAGCATTTGAGAAACAAAACAAAAGAACATAGAAGAAGGGAAGGAAAAATAAAATAAGATAAAAGCAGAGAGGGAGGTAATCCACAAGAGAGTGCTAAAAAGAGAACAAACTGAAAGTTCCTGGAGGGGAGGTGGGTGGGATGATGGGCTAAATGGGCGATGGGCGTTAAGAAGGGCGCTTGTTGGGATGAGCACTGGGTGTTACATGTATGCAGGTGATGAATCACTAAATCCTACTCCTGAAACCAATACTATCCTACATGTTAACTAACTTGAATTTACAGAAAATCTTGGAATAAAATAAAAAAGAATATTCATACTCAAAACTTTACAACATTCTTTTTCATAGCCCACAGGCTCTAGAATCAGACAATGTCAAATTTGCTTCCCAATTTTGCCACTTAATCACTATGTATCTTTGGGCAATTTTCTTAACATCTCACAGCCTCTATTTTCCCATCTGTATCTAAAAATTATACTCACCTAGTTAATGTAAATCATCCTTATAGGATGCTTATCACATTGCTTAACACATTAATCTTAAGTACTAATTATTACTATTATACATTTATTTTCTGAGGTTTTTGCAGATTCTTCAAAAGTTCCATTTTAATAATTGAATAATCTTTCATTGTGACAACATTATATTTTTTCAAAAAATTTCTTGTGATTGGCATTTTGGTGGTTATATCTTTTTTCTTATCTTGGAGTGTGATAAAGTGTTATTAAATATTCTATGTTTTCAATATGGATATGCATTAGTATATTCTTTTACAGAATTGAATATGGTAAATAAATTTGTAGTATCAACTTGAATATCAACAAAGCAATGGTAAATCAAAGAGCATTTCAGATTTAAACTCCCATGTCTAGAAGTGACATATAGTCACAGAGAACATATGTCTGCTTGTGTCTTTCAGGTGCTTCTCGTTCTCCTTATACTCCGTTGTATGCATTTGCTTCATTTGGTTTATCCATAATTTTTCTATGTGTTTCATATATCACTTTCCATTTTATTCAGAAAAAGGAAAAGTAAGTTGTATTACTACCTGTCTATGATAGGGAAGGTAGGTAAAATAGGTCTAATTTTCAATCTACAAAAAATGTTTTTCGTGGTAAAATTCATCCTGGAAAGAATGATGATGATAAACTCTTCTCATACATTTAATAATTCTTGCAGCCAAGGGTTTATTCTTGTGAAAATGACACCCTACTTGGGATTGTTATAAAGGTAAGCTGTTAGCAGTTTCTGCTTATGGTAAATTGAGTTTAAGATTCTTTCTGGAGGGCGGATTTTGACAGGACAGAGCATATGGACCTTAGGTGACTGGTGGGAGGGGAGCCACGGAGTGGCGAAAAAGGCTGAATATGAACAAAGTTTCTTAGGATTCAAGAATAAGCAAAAGGAGGTTTTAAAAAGAGGTGCTTGCCATAGTCAAAATGGGAATCCACAGTGGTCGAGACCAGCGTGGCCGCAGTGGGAATTGAGGGAATTAGGGTAAGTTTAGGATGACAAGATTTGCTACTTACTGGATAAGATGTGGATAAAGTGTAAAAGGGGGAAATTATCTTGATGATTCTAAATGTTTTGGCATAGATTGAAGAAACTTTTTACAAATGGGGAATTATTAGAGGAAGAACAAATTTTGAACACAGGATCAAGAGTTCTATTTTGAGCGTGTTTGTTTTTAAATGTGTATTTGACATCCAAGAGACTATGTCAATTAACTATATACATGGATCTGGAATTCATAGAGCAGATAAGGACCTGAGGTACAATTTGGGAGTCTAGAAGTATGCTCTTCAACAGGACATATCTTAAGTTATGACTGCACTATAATTGACTGGAAATAACCTGCATTCTGTTAATGGAGTATATTTATGCTGATCTCAGCACTGTAAAGCTATTTTAATGAATCTCTAAAGAGATCTGAATCTCCCATTTCTGTATTCATAGCATACTTTCACAATATACCGCAAGTAGGGGAATGTTTGGGCTATATTCTTTTTATGGATATGTCCGGTGTCATACCTGTAGGTCGGAGAATGCACCTGAAATCACACCCCATCTGAGACATCCTGAGGGGAAATTCTTAATGAGTCAATCTCTTCCTGCTCACAGGTAATTGGCAGGTGTGTTATTTTTGTTCTCGTTACATATGCTCGCCGTAGTAAATGTAGTTACTATTTGACATCACACAACAGTATTACTGTATTATATACTGTATTTCCTATGCTGTATGTGTATGATTCAAATTTAAGACGTAACCTTCCATATTAAATCATCCATTTGGTAGCACCAACTATCATTCAAAAATTAAGTGGAAACAAAGGTGTATTTATATAATCCAGTTGCATGAACTAGTGGGTTTAAATGAAATTGTTTTAATATTAAAGACTTTGAATGTTTCTCTTCATTTCCTGATTCAGGAGCCTTCCAATCAACACCAACTGAATGCTTTCTTTAATTTGTGGGTGGTTTTATTCCTGATTATTAGGATGGATGAGCATGTCTTCATAGACTTGTTAGACACTCAGGTTTCGCCTCCTGTGAGGTTCTTGTCTACATCTTCGTGTAATTTCTTGTTGTTTGTC
>NC_043704.1:58658072-58660495 GCF_006229205.1 Suricata suricatta | reverse complement strand
AGTTTTCTTTTTCTGTTGTGTCCTTATATGGTTTTGATATCGGGATAATAGTATCCCTGTAAAATGAGTCTGAGAATTCAAGTTTTTGGAAGTCTGAGAAGGATTGATATTAATTCTTTAAATGTTTGGTAGAATTTACCTGAGAAGCCATCTGGTTCTGGACTTTTCTGTATCGGGAGGTTTTTGATGACTGCTTCAAACTCCTTAGTCATTATCAGTCTGTCCAGATTTCCCAGTTCTTCATTATTCATCTGGTAGATTTCATGTTTCTAGGACTGTATTCATTTCTTTAGGTTGTACAGTTTGTTGATATATAATTGTCCATAGTAGTTTCTTTTGAACCTATATATTTCTCTAGTATCATTGTAATGTCTTTTCTTTCATTACTGATTTTGTTCGAGTCTTTTCTCTCTTTTTTGTTTAGTCTAGGTAAACACTTTTAACTAGTTAATTAATTTTAATTTATTATTACTTGTAACATTAAGACTTCCTCAATTATGTTTACCATTTGAAAAATACATCTCTTTTTTTAATCAATCATTTCTATTGTGTTCTGCAGTCTTTATTTTTCATTTATTTCCATTCTGGCCTTTATTATTTCATTTTTTGGTTAACTGTTTCTAGTTTCTTAAGGTGTAAAGTTGTTTATTTGAGATCATTCTATTTTCTTTAATATATACCCCTCCAGTCTCAAAAACAGTTCTTGCCTTGAGCCTCTGCATGTACTCTCAATTTCAGTCATCATCTGGCCTAAAGAGTTTCTAAAATGAGTTTGCATTTTATTTAGGGCATGTTTCCAGGTGTGTTTTTAAATTAATCAGCATTAGTGATAAAAGATAACTTGGCCACCGGAAACAAATAGTTTCAAACAACTTGACTGATAATAGGTTACTCTCCAAAGCACATAAAGAACTGCAACTCAATAACCCAGCTTAAAAAAGAATAGGTGAAGGACTTGAAATTTCAACAAATATTTCTCAAAAAGGATATAAATGGCCACCAAGGATGTGAAGAAATGCTCAATCTCATTAGTCATCAGGGAAATTCAAATCAGTGCCTCAGGGAGCTATTACCTGACACATGCCAGGATGGCTGTTATCAAGAAAGCAAGCCAGGGAAGTGGGTGAGATGGTGTAGGAGGAATGGAGTTCACCTCCATCTGAGACCCAGCGCAGAAGCACCCTTTTGAAAAGCACCTGGGCTATCCATGAAGGAGATTCATTGACTCACTGCAGGATATCCGTGAATTAATATTGTTACCATGTCATCTCACACCTATCAGAATAGCTAGTATCAAAAAGATAAGAGAAAACCGGTGTCAGAGAGGGTGTGGAGAAAAGAGACACCCTTGTGCACCGTTGGTGGGAATGCAAACTGGTGTAGCCACTGTGGAAAACAGTATGGAGGCTCCTCAAAAAATTAAAAATAGGAATACTGTATGATTAAGTAACTCGACTTCTGAGTATTTACCCGAAAAATAATGGAAACACTAATTCAAAAAGATATATGCACCCCAGTGTTTTTTTCTGCGTTATTTACAGTAGCCAAGATATAGAAGCAACCTAAGTATCCACCACTAGAATGCATAAAGAAGATGTGAGATAAATGCATAAAGAAGATTTCTCAGCCACAAAAAAAATTAAATCTTGCCATTCACAACATGGATAGATCTAGACGGTACTATTCCAAGTGAAATAAGTCAGACAGAGAAAGACAAATACCATATGATTGCAGTTATATGTGGAATCTAAAAAACAAAACAAACCAACAAACCAATGAACCAACAAAAAGCAGAAAGACTCATAAATGCTGAGAACAAACGAATGATTACCAGAGGGGAAGGAGGTGGGGGAATGGGCAAAATAGATGAAGGGGATTAAGAAGTACAAACTAACAGTTATAAAATAATCAAGTCAAAGGATTGAACAGACAGCATAGGAAATACAGTAAATAATACAGTAATAACGTTGTGTGATTCAGATAGTAACTACATTTATGATGGTGAGCATATGTAACATAGATAATTGTCAAAGCACTGTGTTGTACACTTGAAACTAATATATATTATATATTAACTTACTTCAATCAAACAACTTGCTAATAACTAGAAAGAAACAAAACTAAACTAAACTAATAAAACAAGAAATGAAAGACAATATAGGTTGGTGAGGATGTGAAGAAATTGAAACACTTTGCTATTGGTGGGGATGTAAAAAATATATAGAACTCATGTGGAAAGAGTATGGAGATTTCTTTAAAAATTAAAAATAAGGATGCCTGGGTGGCTCAGTGGGTTAAGAGACCAACTCTTGATTTCAGCTCAGGTCATGATCTTGCGGTTGTGAGATCGAGCCCTGCTTTGGGCTCCACATCCAGTGTGGAGCTTGCTTAAGATTTTTTCTCTTTCTGCCTTCCTTAGTCCC
>NC_043704.1:58655256-58657972 GCF_006229205.1 Suricata suricatta | reverse complement strand
TTGAAGCAGTCATCAAAAACCTCCCGATACAGAAAAGTCCAGAACCAGATGGCTTCTCAGGTAAATTCTACCAAACATTTAAAGAATTAATATCAATCCTTCTCAGACTTCCAAAAACTTGAATTCTCAGACTCATTTTACAGGGATACTATTATCCCGATATCAAAACCATATAAGGACACAACAGAAAAAGAAAACTGTAAGACAATATTCGTGATGAATATAGATGCAAAAATTCTCAACAAATTGTTAATAAACCAAATTCAACAACATGTTAAATGAATCATATGCCATGACCAAATAGGATTTATCCCTGGGATGCAAGGATGATTCAACATATGCAAATCAATAAGTGTCATACATCACATTAATAGAATAAGAGATAAAACTCCTATAATCATCTCAATCGATGCAGGGAAAGCATTTGACAAAATATGACATTCTTTCATAGTTAAAAGTCATAATAAATTGGGTACAAAAGGAATATACCTTCAAATAGTCAATGCCATATACCCCAAACCTATATCTAACATAATACTAAACAGAGGAAAGATCGAAACATTTTCTACTAAGATCAATAAGAGGAAAAGGGTGTCAACTTTCATTCCTTTTATTCAACATAGCACTGGAAGTCCTAGTCAGAGCAAATAAAGAAAACAAAGAAATAAAATGTATCCAAATCAGAAAGAAAGAAAGAAAGAAAATGGTTGTTATTTGCAGATGATGTAATCTTACATAATGAAAATTTTAAAGACAACCAAAATACTGCTGGACCTAATCAATGAATTCAGTAAAGTTGCAGAATACAAAATCAACATACAGAAATTAGTTGTGTTTCAATACACTAACAATGCAAATCTGAGAAAGAACACAATCCTGTATTCACAATAGCATCAAGATCAAAATAAATAAATAACTCATGCAACCCCATAACAAGCAAACGAAAACAACCCAATTAAAAAATGGGAAGAGGAACATGAAAGAAATAGAGAATCAATTCTGGATGTCCAACAATGGACTAAAAAGAATTTTTTACATGGTAAATTGACAGATATTATCACAGAAGGGAACTCTAAAAATGATATGTAGAGAGAAAATTCCCACACTTGAAGGGTAACCCTGAAAGGTACCGCTGAATGGCAAGGACAATAAATGAAAGGAACCCCCACATTATCTGTTCACAACACCAGAGAGAGGGGGAGAGAGAATCAAAACCAAATTACCTAGCACTGAGCAAGAATCAGAGGGCATCAGATTTCTTTTGGGACGCCAGGATTCTTGAAGTACAAGAATGTGCTGGAGTTCAGACATAAGCAGTTACATCTAGAGAAATGAAAAGAAAGAAAATTAAATACAGAAATAAGCCTTATAAGGTTTCCATGGAGTCAGTGACAGTAACTCCTATTTCTTTTAAATAATAGGCTAAAATATTAATAACACACTTAGTTTAAATTCCTATTCTTAGATTTTCAAATGCTCCTAAATTGGTCCCCTGACAAAGCCTCCAGTATAGAAAAACAGTTAAGGTTACCTTTTTCACTAAACACTCATAATTTTTAAAACATTAATGTTTATTTATTTTTGAGAGAGAGAGAAAGACAAATTGCAAGTGAGAGATGGGCAGAGAGAGAGAGAGAGAGGGAGACACAGAATCCAAAGCAGGCTCTAAGCTCTGAGCTGTCAACACAAAGCCTGACACAGGGCTCAAACTCATGAACTGTGTGAGATAATGGCCTGAGCCAAAGTTGGATGCTTAACTGACTGAGCCACCCAAATGCCCCACAACATTTGTCTTTTTAAATGTTCATACAATTGAAACAGAATAGGTGCCTTTCCCCACTGTCACTTTTTCATCCTTCTCCTCCTTTATATTTTCTCTTTTTTCCATTTCTTCTGCTACTTAGCAAAAGTCATTCAGAGTCATGCTTACCCATATTTGTCATGCTTACCCATATTAATGAAATGTCTGCTGGGAAGAAAATTAGAAAGGAAATGATACAGAAGCACCTGTTCCTGTGGTCACTGTGCCACTTAACCCAGGCTGGCCTCGGTTCTCTTGTCTGTAGCACAAGACGCATGGACTGGTGAAGTCCAATTAGTCTTCCAGCTTTAATGTCCCTTCTCTGAATACAATCCCTGAAAGGTCAAGGCCCAAGATTTCTGCCACCGCAATTTACTCCCCTGGAAAACATTAGATTCGTAGAAGAGTAAATATGCTCATTCTCCACAGTTGCCAGGTAGAAGCACAGTAAGGGGACATTTGCAACCAGATTCATCCTCAAAAATCAATTCTGTATGGCTGCAAACTGCTTTTGATGCTTTTGCAATATGATCAAATCTCAATATGGTTGCAGATTTCCCCACACAGTTATATTATAACATGCATCATTTTTATTTAAGAGTCTACACTTCTGCCAGGACGCTTATCTACTGACCTAGTCAAATTGCAGAAAAGGGCCACATTCTCTCCCAGCACAAGGGAAAACCTACATATAAAACCCCTAATTAACAGTGAGTCACATATTTCCATCTTTCTCTGGACTTAGCCATGTTCTTGCACTTACTCTTGTGCATCATACTTATCTTTTCCCAGGTCTCTCTTCTAGCGTTGTCCAATACAATAAAACTCTCAGTTAAATTTCAATTTTAGTTCATTAACATAAATGTTTTAGTCTGTTCCAAATACTTCATGAACATTCATACTAAGCTTTTAGTT
>NC_043704.1:58649800-58655156 GCF_006229205.1 Suricata suricatta | reverse complement strand
TGTTAGCAAATTTTATTTGTACCTTAGTGGCTCATAAGTTGAATGAACCATTCAACTAGGCAAACACAGTGCATGGTTAGAGCAGAGCAGGCATAAGTTGACTGCGTACAAATTTTGAGTATTTAAACAAATCTGAGAATTACTCTGATGTCTAGTTCAAACTCTTTCTGAGCCCCTCAACTTCTGACACAGTATTAAGAGTCGGAGTGGCTCCAACATGCTGAGTACACCATTTTTAAGAAAGGGAAAATACTGTTAGATGGTCATGGAAACTCAACTAAGAAGAACTTTTACTTCCTTTAGAAATATTTTCCCTTGACACTTGGGACTGGTAATCAAAGACATAAATAAGTTACTATACTAATAGTCAAACGATTTCCAGAGGAAGTTCTAAAGTAAAAAGAAACATTTCCAGTCAGTATCAAAGGAAGGTTTTGGAGAGATTATTCCATGAAATACATGTAATCAGATTTTTACATAAAAACAAAGCAAAGTAAATCTAAAATTGATCCTGTGATCATATTTGATTTTGTTCATTTTTATTTTCTTCTCTCCTTTTCCCTGACTCTCATTCTAACATTGAGGAAATTTAGCTTCTAATTTTTAAAAAATTTTTGCTGACTATCTTCTATAGACTGGTATATTTAGGACTAATTTTTATAGAAGGTGGCACACTCAGTTTGGTGACTCATAAATCACCAAAGACTTATGTTCATTGTTGCTTTGCAGAATATGCTTTTCTTCTAGTCCCCTCTAGGCTTCTGTTTGCTCAACTGCATGATGGAGACAAGGATTTCTGTCTCACATGGCAACCATGTTGTAACAATCCAATGAGAACATATGCATAAAAGCACCACTGCTAGGCATTTCAGATATATTGGTTTCCATGTATTATGAATGTGGTTTGAGTAGGCGGAAGACAAAAGATAGACACATGGACAGTAAAGAGAAAATGACTTGGATCCAACTTGGAAGCTGTCGCGAGACTGTTTCTCTTGTATATAGTCTGATGTTCCATGAAAAAGAATACCTTACTCACTCAATTATATTTAATCCATACCAACACCCACCTCTTGAGAGTCTACTGTGTTAGAAACTAAAAACACTGAGATAAAAGAGATATGAGTCCCGCCCAAAATGCCCCCTGTGCGAATTTCCTTGGAGCTTTGCTCATTCACTTGATTTATTCCTCCAACAAATGCTTCTTGGGTTGTTTGCTTTGACAGAGCCTGTGCTAAGTATTATCACTACAACAAAGAACAAGGCATTTTACACCGTTGACAAACTTGTGGTGTACACCAAAGCAAAACACTTTCTCAGTGTTTTCATTTATTATAAAAACATTAGAAAAAATAAATACTGATGGCCTAAACTTCACCAACTACTTGTTCTCCAATTACTTTCAATTATGCATATAGATCAACTGCATATCTAAAAAAGACTATTAAATACATCCATATACACACGTGTACACATGCACATCTTGAGATATTGTGTCTTCAGTTCCAGACAACCACAATAAAGCAAATATGGCAACAAAATGAGTGAAATAATTTTTTCATGTTCCACCCAGAACTTATAAAAGTTATGTTTACACTATACTATAGTCTGTTAAATGTGAAATAACATTATGTCTAAAAACACAATGTACATACCTTGATTAAAAAATATCTTATTGCTGGGGCACCTGAGTGGCTTAGTTGGTTAAGCATCCAACTCTTGGCTTCAGCTCAGGTTATGATCTCCCTATTTCATGAGTTCAAGCCCCAAGTAGGGCTCTTTGCACTGACCACACAGAGCCTGCTTGGGATTCTCTGTCGCCCTCTCTCTGCCCCTCTCCTGCTCATGTTCTCTCTGTCTCTCTCAAACTAACTAATAACTAACTAACTATGTATTGCTTAGAAATGCTTGAGGGTACCTGAGAGGCTTGCTTGACTGCCTAAATTTAGCCCAGATTATGATCTCGCCACCCGATTTTACCTCAGGTGATAATGAGCTCATGAGTTTGAACCCCACAGCAGGCTTGCTGTTGTCAACACGGAGTCTGCTTTGAATCCTCTGTCCCTCTCTCTTTGCCCCTCCCATTTGCACTCTTTCAAAAATAAACGTTAAAGAAGGAGAAGAAGAAGAGAAGAAGAAGAAGAAGAAGAAGAAGAAGAAGAAGAAGAAGAAGAAGAAGAAGAAGGAGAAGAAGAAGAAGGAATGCTGCCTATTATCTGAGCTCTCAGCAAGTCATAATCCTTTTGTTCGTGGAGGGTCTTGCCTCAAAGTTAATGGCTGCTGGCTGATCGTGGTGACTGTTGCTGAAGGTGGGGGTGGTAGTGACATTTTAAATAAAACAGCAATAAAATTTGCCATATTGATTGACTCTTCCTTTCATGATTGATTTCTCTGGAGCATAGAATACTGTCTGATAGCACTAAATCCTTTGTTGTTATTTCAATAATCATCACAGCATCTTTACCAGGAGTAGATTCCCTCTCAAGAGACCATTTTCTTTGCTTATTTGAAATAAATAACTTCTCCTTCATGAAAACTTTATCAGGCAATTGCAGAATATCAGTCCTATCCTCAGGCTCCACTTCTAATTCCAGTTCTCTTGCTAGTTCCACCACATCTGTAGTTACTGCCTCCACTCAAGTCTTGAACTCCTCAAAGTCATCCATGAGGATTGGAATGAACTTCCTTCAAACTCCTGTTAATGTTGATATTTTGGACTCTTCCCATGAACCAAAAATGTTATTAATAGTATCTAGAATGCTGAGACTTTTCCAGAAGTTTTCAATGAACTTGGCTCATATCCATCATCAGAATCACTTATGGCAGCTACAGCTTTATGAAATGTATTTCATAAATAATAAGATTTGAAAGTCCAAATAACTCCTTGATCCATGGGCTGCAGAATGAATGTGGTGTTAGCAGGCATGAAAACAACATTACCCTCATTGTATGTCTCCATCAGAGCTCTTGGGTGATCAGATGCATTGTCAATGAGTAGTAATATTTCAAAAGGAATTTTTTTTCTGAGCAATAAGTCTCAACAGTGAAGTTAAAATATTTAATAAACCATGTTAAAAAACAAATGTGTTGTCACTCAAGCTTTGTTGTTCTATTTCTAGAGAACAGGCAGAACAGAGTTAGCAGAATTTTTAAGGGCCTTAGGATTTTCAGAATGGTAAGTGAGCATTGGCTTCAACTTCAAGTCATCAGCTGCATCAGCCCCTAATAAGTGAGGTAGCTTGTCATTTGGAGCTTTGAAGCAGGGCCATGGAATCAAGCCCCAAGTTGGGCTCCATGCTGAGTGTGAAGCCTGATTAAGATTCATTTTCTCTCTCTCTCCATCTCTCTTTCTCTCTCTCTGTCTCTCTGTCTGTCTCTTTCCCCCTCTCCCCTCTCCCCTCTCAACTTGCACTCTTTTTCTTTCTGTCTTTCAAACAAAAGATATACTTCTTGAGGATGTATATCAATGAGAAAAAAATCATCTAGGAGAAAATAATGAAATTCGAGAAGATATGATATCAAAAAAATTACTAAAGCTTATTGTATACATTGATTTGCTTACTAGAAACTCTCATGTGATAAAACATGGAATAAGAATATAGAGAAGCTTTAGAAGTGAGCAGAGAGATTCTTAAATGTACCAATTTTTCTTGTCCAGTTGAACAATATAGTTACTCATTAAGCTTAGATTGTTAGAAAAATATGCATTAATTACATGGGGCAAAAAATTAACTTTTACAGAATAGAATGTGAATATAAAACATTCAAATAAGTTGAGGGAAAAGGGGAAGAAAAAAGGCAGGAAAATAGGAAAAAACTGAAGTAGGCTAAATAAAAAATATGAAATATAAGGTAAGGTAAGGTAAAAAAAATAGTTAAATCAAATCAATCAACACGACCAAAACAATTAAGTTCTATTACTCCATTTAGATAGAAACTCCTTTTTTAAACCCAGGTATATATTATTTAATAATATTTATAGTGGAAAAATCAAAACAACTCCTGTCGTATCTAGAAGCTGGGCATATTGACTTGGAGAGGGCATGAGGGAACTTATCCGAGGTGATAGTAATGCTCATATCTTGATAAGCATTTGAGTTAGCCAGACGCATGCATCTTTCAAAACTCAGCATATTTACCTATAAGCTTTGTACATTTAATTGCATACAAATTTTACAAAGAAGGAAAAAACTCTAAACAAGACATCTAGCTAATGACATGCAAAGTAGAATATTTAGCTAGAAGTATGTACTGATATCTGCAACTTACCTTGAAATGTATCAGTTAAAAATAAATGGAGTAGTGGAGGATAGATGTGTAATAATGCAAGTGTGGTGAAACACTGATGGTAACAAGTGTGGACGACAGCATTATTTCTACAGTCAAACATTAGAAACAAACTTCCATGGACTAAATGTGCCCTCCCCAAATTCATCTTACCCCTACCAGTGTGATGATATCAGGCAGTAAGGTCTTTAGGAGGTGATTAGGTCATGAGAGTGGCGTGCCCATAAGTGGAATTATAAAAACGCCGAAGGAGTGGCTCCTGGACGGCTTGATCAGTAAAGCGTCTGATTTTGGCTCAGGTCATGATTTCAGGGCTCATGAGTTTAAGCCCTATATTGGGCTCGGTGCTGACAGCTTAGAGCCTGCAGCTCGCTTTGGATTCTGTGTCTACCTCTCTCTGTCCCTCAACCATGCACACTTTGTCTCTCCTTCTCCTTAAAAAATAAATATGTATTAAAAAAGGGTGGGGGTCAAGGAGCTCTCTCACTTCTACCACATGAAGACACAAACATTTATGAAGTAGGAAGCAGATATTCATCAGACACCAAATCTGCTTTCATCAGTCTTGAACTTCCCAGCCTCCAGAACTGTGAGAAATAAATACTTGTTAAGTCATCTAGTCTATGGTATTTTTTAAAAATGTTTATTTATTTATTTTGCGATAGAGAGGGAAAGAAAGAACATGCAGGGAAGGGACAGAGAGGGAGACAGAAAATCTCAAGCAGGTTCCACACTGTTAGCACAGAGCCCAATGCAGGCTCAATTTCAGGAACCATGAGATCATGACCTGAGCTGAAATCAAGAATCAGGCACTCAACTGACTGAGCCACCCAAGCACCGCTATGAAGGAATTGAAACACAACCCACATGTCCATCAACTGATGAATGCATAAACAAAATGTGGCACATGCAGACCATGGAATATTTTTCAGCCACAGAAGAAATGAAGCACTGATACATGCTACAGCATGGATGACCCTTGGAAACAACATTATCCTAAGTGAAGAAGCCAGACATGCAAAGTCACATATTGTATGGTTCCACTTATATAAAATGCTCAGAATAGAAA
>NC_043704.1:58642654-58649700 GCF_006229205.1 Suricata suricatta | reverse complement strand
TCCATCAACTGATGAATGCATAAACAAAATGTGGCACATGCAGACCATGGAATATTTTTCAGCCACAGAAGAAATGAAGCACTGATACATGCTACAGCATGGATGACCCTTGGAAACAACATTATCCTAAGTGAAGAAGCCAGACATGCAAAGTCACATATTGTATGGTTCCACTTATATAAAATGCTCAGAATAGAAATATCTATAGATACAGAAAATAGAATAGTAGTTGCCAGGAGCAGGGAAATGACTACCAATGGGTATGGGATTTCTTCTTTGGGATGATGAAAATATTCTGAAATTAGATAATGGCGATGGTTCACAACCTTGGGAACACACTAAATGCCACTTCATCATATACATTCAAATGGTGATTTTATGTGATGTGAATTAGATCCCAATAAAATAACCAAAGTAAATAAAACGTTTAAGATGCTAAGTGCAGAATCTAGGTAATGGGTACCTAGCTATATACTTAAAATCGTTTCAATGTTTCTGTGTATTTGAAAATGTAAAATACTGTGAAAAGAACTATGGGCCTGAATTTCCTGGTAGTAATCCCTATTTCATGGCCTGGATTTTAATGGACTTTTCTTGCTTAGCAGAACTTTGAATCTGATCACATCATGACTCACTCAACTCACTTTCTTAAGCACTTGACAGGCAGGCATGAAGAGACACACCAACATGGCATGCAAACTGCTTTTAAGAAGCACCTCGCAACTTAAGATGGCAGAGAGTATGGAGACCCTGAGTGTGGCTCATCCCTGAAATGCAGCTAGACCAGCACCAAAACATTTTGAACACCTGGAAATTGAGCTGAGGATTAATGCAACACAGTACACAATTTGAGCCACAGAACTTGACAGGTACACGGTGCAGAGAGGTGAATTGGGGGAGAGATAAGCTACAGGGCGACAGAGGGTAGAGAGCCATTTTTTCGGAGAGAGGACACAGAAAGAGAAAGGAGAGAGCAGTGCATCAGGATTGCTTAAGAAAAGCACTCCCCTTGAAGGTCGCTGGAGTGAAAGAGAGAGAGAGAGTGAAAACACTCGCAGGGAACTGAACAAGAAATCTGTTCTCCAAAACCATTGAAAGGGAGAGAGGAGAGGGTTTCGGTACCACCGGGACTCTGTAAACAGTAGAGCGCAGAGTCTGAAGATTCAGAGTCTGGCCGTGCCTGGTGGTGCTCTGGTGAGGAAATAGGATGAATCCCCAGGAGCAGACAGTATGATCCAAGGGGTCTATGTGCCACACAGGGAAAAGCAGTCCCCTTGCTTAAAGAAAATTTGGTAGAAGCCATGTTGCCTTTCCATGGGCAAAGGTCATGGTGGACCCTAGAGGAGAGCCACGTTTGCTGGTTTTGAGAAAAAGACAGCAGAGTGCATTGAAACTTGGCACCAGATGTGTGTTGTGATTTGCCGTAATCTCTGAACCCCTGCCACTGTGCTCTCACATGAAAATTTTCTGGGGCAAACTGGCACCTGGCCATTGCCCAGTGAGACCATCTCCCAGAGAGTCAGAGTGGGTCCAAACCACAGGGGTCTCTTAAGTGTGGGGTTTTGAAACACAACCCCATCTGAGATTAAATGCTGGGGGTTGGTGCCACCTGGCAGGAGGATAGCTTGGACAAGAACAGAGTTTAGGCGGGGTGTTGACAGAGACATGAGACAAAGGAGGGGTGCTTGATTGCAGGTCGGTGAGAGTGCAAAGTTCCTGTGCCAGAGACTAGGGAGCTAGGGGAAACCATTTCACCTCTACTGAGCACCTGCATGTGCTGGCACCCACATTTCCACCCCAGGAAGCTAAGGATCGCCACCTAGTGGAGAATGGAGCCATCATGACAAGCTCCCCCCAACTGCACCCTTCAGCCACATGGCTCAGAAGACCAGTACAGATCCCTCCACGTGCTTAGTGAGTGGACTATAGTGTGCCTCAGAGTGTCAGTTCTAAGGGAAACCACAATGAGATACGACCTCACACCTGTCAGAATGGCTAAAATTGACAACTTGGGAAACAACAGATGTTGGTGAGGATGCGGAGAAAGGAGAACAACTTTTGCAGGACTGGTGAGAATGCAAACTGGTGCAGCCACTGTTGGAGACAGTATGAATGTTCCTCCAAAAAATTAAAAATAGAGTTACCCTATGACCTAGTAATTGCACCACTAGATATCTATCCAGAGTATACCAAAATGCTGCTTTGAAGGGGTCATGTACCTCAATATTTATAGCAAATGACTATTGACAATACTCAAATTACGGAAAGAGCCCAAATATTTATCGACTGATGAATGGATAAAGAGTGGTATATATATATATATATAATGTATATATATATATAATGTATATATATATATGTGTGAGTGGTATAATGTATATATATATATATGAGTGGTATATATATATATATATGTAATGAAATATTACTCAGTGATCAAGGAGAATGAAATTTTGCCATGTGCAATGTGAGTAGAAACAGAATGTATTATGCTAAGTGAAACAAGTCAGTAAGAAAAAGACAATTATCATATGACTTCACTTATATGTGGAATTTAAGAAACAAACAGATTAATATAGGGGAAGAGAAGAAAAAATAAGATAAAGACAGAGACGGAGGTAAACTGTAAAAAACTATTAAATACAGAGAACACATTGAGGATTGCTAGAGGGATTTTGGGTGGGCAGACGGGCTAAATGGGTGATGGGCATTAAGGAGGGAACTTGGCATGAACACTGGGTATTGTATGTAAGTGAAGAATCACTAAAATCTACTCTTGAAATCATTATTATATTTGATGTTAACTTACTTGGATTTACAGTAAGAAGAAAAAGAAAGAAGGAAAGAAAAAAAGAAAAGGAAGGAAGGAAGGAAGGAAGGAAGGAAGGAAGGAAGGAAGAAAGAAAGAAAGAAAGAAAGAAAGAAAGAAAGAAAGAAAGAAAGAAAGAAAGAAAGAAAGAAAGAAAGAAAGAAAGAAAGAAACACCTAGCAGCAGTAGCCTGGAAGAACAGACCCCTAAGCATAATAATGTACCTTCCACTGTCCAGAAGCGGAGAGTCGAGGAAGTGGGAATTCAGTCAAGGGCTCTGAAATAGGAGGTAAAACACAGTGAAGGAGGAATGAAAGTAGTTTCAAGGGCTATCAGCCAGGCTTGAGACTTTGACCCTGAGCCCATCTTGTGCCTCAGTCTAGGATTTTCAAATTGTTTCCTATGAAAATAGGCCTTATTCTACAAATGTGATTGCCATAGGACCTAGAGAAATGAGAGACTCTCCAGATGGAAAGTGGGAGCCGAGACAGAAAGAATTCTTATGCCCTTACATTTTGTTCTCTCATGGAATAAACTCTCCTAAGGACAGCAGTATCTTGTGTCTCCAACATGATGTATGCCCCTCAATGCACGCAGACATCTTCACATGGTTAAGATACATTAATGTGAAATTCATGTATTTTGGAGCTTCACTCTACTTCATTTACTGAGTTCCTATGAACACATGGAAAACCTCTGGAAACTTAGGACACCGAGTGACAATCCTCCTGTGTGTTTAATCCATCAGATATCATTGGAATGTTAATTATTTTGTCAAACATTTTTCACTTCCTTCTATGATAGCAAGTTCTTCTACATTTAGTATTGAATGGACACTATTATTAGAAGTTCTAGAAAACAAGGAAACATTGGAAAGAAGAAAATACTTGTACTTGACGTGAGAGATTACATAAGGTTTTGAAAATCTCCACTGGAGAGGTATGTAACGGGTAGTGTCGGAACCTGCAGATACTCATAGATTACCCTCTCCCTTTCCCTGTTGATTTGGGCAGGTAGACAAGTAGACTCATAGCTAGATGGATAAATATTTTTAAAAATCAATAAATTAGAACCAAAACCTGGATTGCAGTATATTACTTAAATATGCAGCCACAATGAGTTTCTTAGTGCCTCACTGCAGACTGAAACTGATCCTCCCACATGGTCAATCTCTCCCGTGGAGGCCAGGCTTGCTCTGCCTCCAGGCAAATCCAAAGTTTGATTTTGTCACAATTTCACTAGGTAGGTATGTCACTCCTTTTTTTTTGTTGGCAGGCATGTAGAGAATTTGATGTGTTTTGTACATAATGTTCCCTGCTGAATGGAGTAGAGTAAAAATTCTCCATTTTCATAAATATAAGAATCAGAGATTGTGTTCCCCCACTGGATATCAATCTGACCAATATGAATTCTTATAACAGCATGCATTTTATGGCATTTTACCATTTACAATCGACTTTCTCATCATTATCTCATTTGACTCATAGGGTTCTTCTGGGAATTCGGGGAATCAAAACAGGAATTCTGTAAGTAACTATGAGTCCTACAATTCTAAGTTCTACACATAGATTCCCACTACACTATTGTTCCAAGATTTAGGATTATAACAAATATCACATTTGTCATAATATTTCAGGCCCATTTAAGTTCATTTTAGGACAATATGGTCCACAAATAAAAGAGGCATTAAAAAGTTGAGTCAGTTGAGCATCTGACTCATGGTTTCTGCTCAGGTCATGATCCGAGGGTCCTGGGATCAAGTCCCAAGTTGAGCTCTGTGTTGAGCATGGAGCCTGCCTAAGATTCTATATCTCCCTCTCCGTAAGCCTCTCCTCCCCACTTGCTCTCTCAAATTAAAAAATGTATATATTTGGAAAGTAATTAAGTGGAATTATGTAGGCACAAATAACCAAATGAACCATCACCCTTGTTGTTCTTCTTTTCCATTAGCACTAAAAATCACCCAGTCAGAGCCTGGGAATCATCTCTTTTTCTTCCTTATCCCCCTGATCTGATGACCACGTTCTGACAAGTCTTCCTCCATTCTCTTTCTCATTTATTACCTCCTCCTCCATGCCTACCATCATAGTTTCAGGCTCAGCCTTCACCCCCTCCTTTCTCAACTGCCTGTTTACTGATTTCCCTGACTCCAAATCCTGCTTTCCAAGCACCAATCATCACTTGCTCCCTCCCCTCAGCTTGCATATCTCTAAGACAAATGGAGTACATAACCAACCACCATTTATGAGATTAGTTGGGTTAGATTTGCTTTTCTAGGAAGGGAGACTAAGAAATGGATTTGTATAAAGTTTTATTGAGGGAGTAGTCTTCAGAATGAATCTGTAAGACAGAATGTGAAGCAGAAGAGGGAAGTAGACAGAGGTAATCAGGACGTGACCTCGGGTACAAAATAGCCTGGGCTGGTTCCCTGGGGGTAGGGGTGCACTGGAGCATAAATTGCACCACAGAGTTGTTCCTCTTTGAGATAAGGGGTTGACCTATCATACCTAGTATAAACTAGTCACGGATTGTCTATAGACTATGGTGAGGGAGTTGGTAACCTCCCAGAGAGGTGACTACCCTCATCCAAGGAGGTGGTTGGAGGGGGCGGGTAGGCAGCTGTGAGTCATTGGCAGGCCCCATTTCCCAGAGCCCCAGAATTGTATAACTGCTGGTAAATGCAAATGGGAAGAGGTAGCAATGCCACCTATTTCTCAAACACATACTTGACTTGAGAACTCTAAAAATATATTAAGAGGAGATAAAAAACAATTTAGAACTGTTGTTGATGAAGTGACAGATGTACATGTAATATGAGGGAAGTTAATACTATGCTTTGTGAAATGAAAGAGAGTGAACTCAGGTTCCTCTCAGACATGTGGATTCACACAGATTCAGTAAGGGTACTGATAAGTTTGGGAGCTTACCAGTTAGGGCAGAATTTTCAAAATTTTAGTGACAGAAATCTTGTCATTAAAAATCTTCTACAATTTGACATTTTTAGTAGGAATTCCTTTTGAATAACAATTACCTGTGCCCAATAAGAGGTGATTATTTTTGTGATGCTTTTTATTTGACCATGGTTGTTGACACAGAATGTTACAGTAGTTTCAGGTGTACAACATAGTGATTAAATTTCTCTTTACATTATGCTATGCTCACCAAGAGAGGTGATTTTGGAATAACATTCATGGCCAGCATTTCTTTATAAAGATGAGAAAACCGATCTTCAATGTTTACATTTGTTATATATTATAAGCACTCCATCCGTATACCTCCAGTGCTCTGACCCTAATTTGTCTCCATATTGCTCCTCCTCTTTTGAACTCTAAGTTCCTTAAAGGCAAAGTGTATGTCGTACCCATCGTTCTAATTTATTCCCAGCTGATAGTCAGTACCCTTTTGTTGCATAAATGAAGAAGTAAGTGGAGTACTGAGAACCTGGTCTAAGGATCCAAAGATCCGTTGTCATGTCATCATTACTGTGGGGATGTATTAGGATTCTCAGGTGCTTTCAGTTTTTCGGGGTATAATTTATTCTCTTCCAGTAACTATTCATCATAATTCAAGGAGGCGGTTGCACATTTGTTTGGCTCCTCCCATTTTTCCTCCCTCAGGATTGGTCAGCCAAAGTTGAGTTTTAATTATGGCTTGATTCTCAGACACAAAGGGAAAAGGGCAAAACCAGGAAAGAAGCAGCCAATGAGATTCCCCAGCTCAAACACAAATAAGTACTTTGGAAAAGTAGACAATACTTAATTTCTTCTTCAACTGAAAAGAATGCGAAGTGAAAGTAAACATATATATGTAAGTATGACAGATTATTTTAGGGTTATTGACACTGCACTATAGTTGAACAAAACCCCCCAAATTAGGAATTTAAATCTTGTAGCTTCAGAAATTAAGTAACAATATTGAGTGTTTTCCTTATTAAAAATAGACTATGTTTTTCCTTGGGTAGAGCAGGAACATTATTAAAATGCCAAAGTCGGGTGCTTGGCTGACTTGATCAGAGGAGTGTGGGATTCTTGGATCTTCAGGTTGTGAGTTCAAGCCCTATTTTGGATATAGAGATTACTTCAAACATTTTTTGAAAAATCTTTTTTTTTTAATGTGTTTATTTTTTATTTTTTTTTTACTTTTTTTCCCATAATATTTTATTGTCAAATTGTTTTCCATACAACACCAGTGCTCTTCCCCTCAAGTGCCCTCCACCATCACCACCACCTGTCTTCCC
>NC_043704.1:58638734-58642554 GCF_006229205.1 Suricata suricatta | reverse complement strand
AGAGAGAGAGAGAGCAAGAGAGAGAGAGAGATTGAGATTGAATGATTGATTGGTTGATTGATTGATTGATTTTAAGGAATTAGCTTACATATGAAGGCTGGCAAATCCAAAATCTACAGGATGAGATGACATTCTGGAGACACAGGGAAGATATGAAGTTGCAGGTCTAGTCCAAAGGCCATCTGGTAGTGGAATACCTCTTCTGGGAAGGTCAGTCTTTTTCTATCAAGGCCTTCAACTGATTGTATGAGGCCCACCCTCAAATCATGGAGGGCAATGTGCTTAGTTCAAAATCTACTGATTTAAATTTCATGTTGGGGTGCTTGGTGACAGTGCAGAGCCTGCTTGGAATTGTTTCTCTCCCTCTCTCTCTCTGACCCTCCCCCATTCATCTCTTCTCTCTCTCTCTCTCTCTCTCTCTCTCTCTCTCTCTCTCTCTCAAAAGTAAATAAATAAACATTTAACAAAATAAATATTGACTTCATCTAGAAAATACCTTCACAGAAACTTCTAAAACAATATTTGACCAAATATTTTGGTACTATGGCCTAGAGAAATTGACACATGAAATTATTCATCATATTGCCAAAAACCTTTACCAACTTCTAAAGTATTCTGCTCCTTTTCTTCTCTTATATATCATAGTATAATTTCTCCTATTCTGAGACTTGTACATTTATTCACCAAGTTATTCTTAAATTTTCTTAGTTCAATGTATTTCACACATCAATCACATCCTCCCCTGAATTAGTTGAAAAGTAAACTGTTCTGTATTTTTTAAAAGTTAATTTATTTTTAGAGAGAGAGAGAGATATAGCTTAAATTTAGCTTATTTCTTTTGAGAGAGACAACTGGGGGCAAGAAGCAGAAAGAGTAAGAGTGAGAGAGAATTCCAAACAGGCTCCAAACTGTCAGCACAGAGCCCAATGCAGGGCTTGAACCCACAAAGCTGTGAGATCATTACTTTAGCCAAAAACCAGAGCTGGACACTTAACCGACTGCGTCACTCAGGCACCCCATATTGTTCTGTACTTTTGCCCCCTCTGTCATTAAAGCATAACTATTTGGAGAGTTGTGTTTTAAGAATGCTGAGATTAAGATCAAAGCAATGAAAAGCAAATTCAAATCCTCTGACATTACAAATGCATAAGTCATAGGATAAAGCTCACAGCACAGGCAACACAAGGGAACTAGTCACAAAAGCATTTGGAGTATAATTTCAATGCTTTTCCCATCCCAAGAGTTTATTTTCAGCAGGTAGCATTGGTTTAGTGGTTTGGAGTTCTTTTAAAAGATAAAGAAAATAAATGATTTAGGAAAATGAACATTTCTATTACACTAAACTGTCCGCCCAAACCAGGCGATAATGAACTGTGAGCGTTCTCAGAGCTTTCTGGCTTCACATCTTTGGTTATTCTTCATCTTAATCTGAACTTCTTCCTGACAAATTTCAACCCCATCCATCAAGGGATTAAAAAAAGAAAGCAGAAGGAAGAAAGGAAGAAGACAAGGAAGGGGAAAGAAAAAGAAAGAAAGAAAAGAAAGAAAGAAAGAAAGAAAGAAAGAAAGAAAGAAAGAAAGAAAGAAAGAAAGAAAGAAAGAGGAAAGAAAGAAAAAAGAAGGAAGAAAAGAAGGAAAGAAAGTAAAAAAGAAAAGGAAAGAGTGAAGGAGGGAGGGAGGGAGGAAGGAAAGGAGGAAGAAAAAGCCTCACCTCCAGGTTCTGAGATTTTCACAAATGTATTCTTCCTGTGGATAGTTGTTATTTGGTTGTGTGTGTGTGTGTGTGTGTGTGTGTGTGTGTGTGTGTGTGTAGGGAAAACAGTGTCAAGAATCTCCCATTCTGTCATCTTTGTTGGTATCACTGTGAGAATCCTATTATTGTTTTTGTAAAGAACACTTAACTAAGTGGAATCCTATAAGATTTATTATATTAAGTCTACTCCTGGAAGAGAGCCTATGTTTCATCCGGTTACATTTTATATGGACTATGGGATTCAATTAAGGAATAGTTAACGATTCAGAATAGGGACAACTTAAGATTTTGGCCACTGTTATCTATTAGAGTGACTATTTTAGTCACTATTATTTCTGGAAGAATCAGCATAGTTTTTATGTTATTGGTTATGATTAAAATCCAAGAACTATCTGATATTTTTATTAAATGTTACTCTTGATTTTAGGATTTTTTCTTCAAATCCCTGCCTTATGGTATCCTGTATTAATTAGGAGTGATAAACTTGGATGGGATACTATAATAAATTTGGGGGATTTCCTTCACGTTAAGAGCAATGTATGTATACACATGTAAAATGCTTGTGTCTCTTAGTTATATTCCTTTTATGGCTACTAAAGAGTTTCCAAAAACTTTATGGCTGACACATAGGTATTTAGGGACCTGTGTTTTTAAGTTCAATTTTAGATATTTCTTATTTGAATAATTAAATTATTACAAGAAGTTAAAACCTCATTGTCTTACAATTTAGAGGATTTAGAAACTTGGGTAGTTTTTGATGGTGAAGAAACCTGCTTTATTTGGTGATTATGCTGTTTGACCTCTAATGTATGGGTGTGGTGATTAATTACCAGTATTTTCAGGTCAAGTGGTTTGTCAGCATTTGGTATTTTTTGACATTACTATGAGGATGAAATAATCATTGAGAGTCCAAAAGACCAGAATTGAACAAAGGCAAGAGTAAAATTCATTAAGAATTTTTAAGTGTCATTTGTAATTGTGCAACTGGATTGATTAGGGTAAGGTGCATAGGCTAGATTTTCTGTTTTTTTTTTTTTTAATAATATAATATATTGTCAAATTGGTTGACATACAGCGTGTAAGGTTTACTCTTGGCTTTTGGAGTAGATTCCCATGGTTCACTGCTTACATACAAACAGCACAAAGAAACAAACAAGCAAAACAAAAATAGAAACATCAGCTAGACGTAAACAACAGGATGGAGGCAGTGCTGATGGAAGAAGACTTATCCCATATAAAGAGAGAAATGATAGGGGTGAGCCAAAAGAAAAGAAAAGAAAATTGACCAGACAGAGAAACAATACAGCTTACTCTAGAGAGAGAGAAAAGAAAATAAAAAAGAAGATGTGGAACAGGTATTAAAAGAATAGATTAAATATGTCTTCTTTTTTTAAGCTTCAATAGTAAATATTCTGCTACTATGTATTAAATACTGCATTCTTTGCCCAAGCTAAGATGAAACCACATCATAAATCAATATGCATTTGCATTTTCTTTCATTATCTACTCAAAATCATGCCTACTGCACCTCTAAACATTTCATTAAATCCAATTATACAGCAAACACTCCCAAAATAAACTTAGATTGTATTGCAGTTTCACTTAACAGTATATAAAATGCTGTGACAGGGATCAATTATCCATTAGATACTGAATCAATTTTTCTTAAGCACTACAAACTCCTTGCTTTTCTTGAAGCTAGATCATTCTAAAAATTTCCTGTTAGACCTATGAGTGCAAACATATGGTATCTGTCCTTCTCTGCCTGACTTATTTCACTTAGCATCATACTCTCAAGGTCCATCCACTTTCCTACAAACGGACATATTTCATTCTTTCTCATTGCCATGTAGTACTCCATTGTGTATATATACCACGTCTTCTTGATCCACTCATCAGGTGATGGGCATTTAGGCTTGTTCCATGTTTTGGCTATTGTTGACATTGCTGCTATGAACATTGGGGTACATGTGCTCCTATGCATCAGCACTTCTGTCTCCCTTGGGTAAATCCCTAGCAGTGCTATTGCTGGGTCATAGGGGAGTTCTATGGATAGTTTTTTGAGGA
>NC_043704.1:58637466-58638634 GCF_006229205.1 Suricata suricatta | reverse complement strand
TTCTCTTTCAGCTGCTTCATTTTTGGTGTATAGGAATGCAACTGATTTCTGTACATTGATTTTGTATCCTGGAACTTTACTGAATTCATTGATCAGTTCTAGAAGGCTTCTGGTGGAGTCGATTGGGTTTTCCATGTAGAGTATCATGTCATCTGCAAAAAGTGAAAGTTTGACTTCTTTGACAATTCTGATGCCTTTTATTTCCTTTTGTTGTCTGATTGCTGATGCTAGGACTTCCAGCACTATGTTAAACCGCAGTGGTGAGAGTGGACACCCCTGTCGTGTTCCTGATCTCAGGGGGGAAAGCTCTCAGTTTTTCCCCATTGAGGATAATATTGGCTGTGGGCTTTTCATAAACTGCCTTTATAATATTTAGGTAAGTTCCTTCTATTCCGACTTTCTGAAGGGTTTTTATTATGAAAGAATGCTGTATTTTGTCAAATGCTTTTTCTGCATCTATCGACAAGATCATATGGTTTTTTTCCCTTCTTTTGTTAATGTGATGGATCACATTGATGGATTTGTGAATATTGAACCAGCCTTGTAACCGAGGAATGAATCCCACTTGATCATGATGGATAATTCTTTTTATGTGCTGTTGGATTCGATTTGCTAGTATCTTGTTGAGTATTTTTGCATCTGTATTCATTAAGCATATTGGTCTGTAGTTCTCTTTTTTTGCTGGGTCTCTGTCTGGTATGGGTATCAAGGTGATGCTGGCTTCGTAGAATGAGTTTGGAAGCTTTCCTTCTATTTCTATAGTTTGAGAAGAATGGGTATGAGCGCTGCTTTAAATATCTGGTAGAATTCCCCTGGGAAGCCATCTGGCCCTGGGCTCTTATTTGTTGGGAGATTTTTGATAATGGATTCGATTTCTTCACTGGTTATTGGTCTGTTCATGCTTTCTATCTCTTCCCGTTTGAATTTTGACAGTGCATGCGCATTTAGGAATTTGTCCATTTCTTCTAGGTTGTCCAGTTTGTTGGCATATAATTTTTCATAGTAATCTCTGATGATTGCTTGTATTTCTAAGGGATTGGTTGTAATAGATCCTTTTTCATTCATGATTTTGTCTATCTGGGTGCTCTCTCTTTTCTTTCTGAGGAGCCTGGCTAGAGGTTTATCGATTTTGTTTATTTTTTCAAAGAACCAACTCTTGGTTTCATTG
>NC_043704.1:58634138-58637366 GCF_006229205.1 Suricata suricatta | reverse complement strand
TCCCATACTTCCACTCTATCTCTCTCAAAAATAAACCAAATAAACAATGAAGCATTCTTGTTCTGATATGATGACCTAGGAGTACTAATTTTAATAATTTTTAGGACTGAAGTAATTATTAAGAAATATCATTGTACAATCATATGCCCTTTTGGGAAGGAGGTATCCTCTACCAATATCTGGGAAGTCGTCTTCATCGCGACCACTTCAAGTAGTATTCTCCACTTTTATCCATTCATATTACAAGATGTATCAGTATTTTACTAGCATCTTACTACTTTTTCTTTTTTATTTAATGAATTTTTAAGATTTTATTTTATTTCCAGTTTGTTAACATATAGTGTTATATTAGCTTCATGTGGACAATATAGTGATTCAACAAACCCATACATCACCCAGAGCTCTTCACAACAGTTGCATTCCTTAATTCCCAGCATGTATTAATCTATCCCCCACCCCACACCTTTCCTGTGATGGGGACCATCAGATTATTGTCTATAATGAAGGGTTTATTTCTTGATTGTCTCTACTGTCAAGTAATGATTAAATTCCTGGTGGAGGAGGGAACTATGTGCTCCCTAAAGGGTCTTCTCATTGCCCTTCTGATTTTTTATTATAATAATTCTAACATGTTCTCTCTTTTGCTTTGTTCTCTCCTGTTGTCATGATATGTGCAAGCAGTTCCTTACTCCTTTGCCCAGCCAACAGATGATGCCTACTACACAAAACAAATTCACCCCAATGTCCCTTCCGCTTTCTACAACCATGGCTTTCTGTAAGAGTTACATGTAGGGACAAAGAGTGACCAATTTTGGTCCATAGATTGGGACATCCTGACAACCCCTGTCACCTTGGAGAAGTTATAGAAAATGAGCCCTTCACACTACAACAACCTTAAAGATTTTAGGATCAAAGATTAGTCAGGGGTGAAGTGATGAGAGTTGGAAACAGAAAAGTGTTCACCTTTGGGCCAGAAGGTGGACCTATAGCCTGCATAGATTTGATAAGATCAAGTATGTGCTGGTTGCTACATCCAGGGTCTCATGACTGCCTGTACATCTTACCAAACTGAGTGGTAACCAAGGGAGAAATGTTGGAATAGTATTTTAGGAGTAGAAAATTTGAGGTAGGAACATTTAACATCTAATACTCCCTGCAAGACCCTCCCCCTGAGGAGCTTTATACAGCCAAAGTGTAGCTCTTTCTGCCCACCAGTCCTGTCCTGTGCTACTGGAATTAACGTAGAATGATGTGCCATAAAATATTTCAAGAATTTTTCCCTGACCATTGTACTCCATGATCCCACATCAATTTTGTTACAAAAATCGCAAGTGCAGCTGTTATTCTCCAAAGCCAATACTTAAGACAGGAGTTTTGATGGAGAGGAGTATGGGCTTTTTTTTTTAGGAGGCCAGCCATTTGGGAAGAAGGCAGACTCTTGCCCACACACCAACTTCAAAGTCCTCGCATGGCTGAAAGGTTGTTTTTTTTTCATAATGTTTCTTTATATTGAGAGAGAGAGAGACACAGTGTGAGTGGGAGAGGGGCAGAGAGAGAGCGAGACACAGAATCTAAACCAGGCTCCAAGCACAGGCTGTTGTCACAGTGCCCATGGATGTGCTGGAAGTAAAACCACGAGACCATACCTGAATGAAGTCAGAAGCTTACCAGACTCAGCCACCCACATGACCACGCCCCGAAGTTAAAAAAAAAAAAAACTTTAGGGCAGTTAATCCATAAAAGAGGAATACGTTTATCTGTAACACTTCTTGGTTGCCTTCAGACTCAGTTATGCCAGCTCCACGAAATATTGTGGTGCTTGGAGGTGTCCCAAGGAAAGGATGTATAAGAGGGTTTGGTTCTGAGTCTTCCTAGGAAACAATGCATAATATATAGATATACAAAGAAAGATTTGGTTCATCAATCTTACAGGCTAACGTTACAAGCTAAAACTTAAGACCAATAAGTTTGCTAGTGGGGACTGGGAGTGTTTCAATACAACTTTAAGAACAAGAAATCCTCTACGTTTATTGTGTTGCTGCCAAAAGAAGGGTATCCTTCTTTTGTGAGGCTGATATATATACACACTAAGAATAAATCAGATGGGGAGACTCTATCAAATGGGTGCAGCAGAGCCATGGTGCATGCTCCTGAAGAAGAAGGAGCTGGCCTTGGATTGCATTGTGTGGTGTACTGATCTCTGGGGAGCACTGGAGAGAACAGTTTAGAGCACTTTGGAAAGAGGGTTTATTGCCTTCCAAAGGTCAAAAGATTGTGCAAGTGCCAGCCAAAGGCCTTTCAGTAACAGGGTGGGGAGGCTCCTCTCCAGAGGAGGGGAGCAGGTTTCGATCCAGGCCATGCCAGATTCTTTAAGAGATCAGGTTTTGAGTCCCAACCAAGTCCTAAGGAGAAACTGCAGGAGAATCGTGGCTCAGGGGTAGCTGACTGCCCTTTCTATTCTTTGAGCGCTGCCTGAACGATGTGGGTTGAAAGCTCCAGTCCCTGGAGGAGAGCTTGGGGTGACACCATTCCCCCTCCCAACATCAACACAATGCAACTTCAGAGAGCAGCACAGTGGGCCCCCAGTGGAGGCAAACATGCTTACACCAAACCCTGCCCCGCTGTGCCTGGCCACCGATTATTGAGTGGAGCAAGACTGACTGGCCCAGCAGAGCCAGCCCCTCCTGCAGACCAGCACCGCCACCGGCCCCAGGCACCAACAGACCACTCTTTTTTTCTCCTTTTTTCCCTTTTTGTCTCCTCCCTCTTCTATTTTTTTCTTTTAGAATCTGACTCAGAGTTTCTGATTTCTTTTTTCCTCCATATATATGTATGTATTTGATCAGGCTTTTTTATTCTATTCTTATTCCATCCTTTGCCTTTTCTTCTGCCTTTCTTCTTCTTTTTGTTCTGTTTTGTTTTATTTTCTTCCTTTCTGTTTCCTTGGAATCAGCCTTATAGTTTTTGACTCTCAGTTTGATTTTCTTACTCTCCTGTTTCTCTTTTTATGAATTGAGACTTCCCACTTTCCACACCCCGCCTTTTGTTTCTCAGGGTTCCTTCAACAAACCAACTAAAGTATACCTAGTCGAAGGTCCATACTCACCATGACTACACCAATGACATCTGCAGAGAACAGACCAGTGGGATAGAGCATCCAAAATATAACAGCTGACTGCACAAAACATACACCAGAAGGGTGTCCTGGGGTGCCAGGCACTGGACAGT
>NC_043704.1:58631169-58634038 GCF_006229205.1 Suricata suricatta | reverse complement strand
CTTGCAGATGAGAGTAATGTCCTTCTCCCAGTCTTTATTTTAAAATCTACTTTTTCTGGGGCACTTGGGTGGCTCAGTCGACTGAGTGTCTGACTTGGGCTCAGTCATGATCTTGTGGTCAGTGAGTTTGAGCTCCATGTTGGGCTATGTGCTGACAGCTCAGAGCCTGGAGCCTGCTTTAGAATCTGTCTCCCTCTCTTTCTCTCTCTGCCCCTCCCATACTCATGCTCTGCTCTCTCTATCTCTCAAAAATGAATACATGTTTAAATAAATTTTAACCTAATTTTCTAATCCTTTGACATATATTAGCTTGATAGAACGTTCTCCATCCCCTCACTTTCAATTCTGCAAGTGTCCTCAGGTCTAAAAAGAATCTCCTCTAGGCAGTTTATTGAGGGATCTTGTGGGGTTTTTTTTTTATTGTTTTCATTTGGTTTTGTTTTGTTTTTGTTACTTTTTTAATCCATTCTGATACCCTATGTCTTTTGATTGGCACATTTAGTGCACTAAAAATCAGAGGGATTTGAAAGATATGCATTTACTGCCATTGTGATATCTGTAGATTTTGTGTTTGTGGTGATGTTCTCTAGTCCTTTATAGACCTTGCTGCTTTCCACTGACAGGGCCTCTCTTAGAATTTCTTATAGGGCTGCTTTAGTTATCTCTAACGTCCTTTATTTTTGTTTTGTTTTATTTTATTTTATTTTCAGAGAGAGAGAGAGAGAGAGAGAGACAGAGACAGAGACACAGAGACACAGACAGAGTGCAAGTGGCAATGGCAGAGGGGAAGAGAGATAGGGTGACACAGAATCTCAAGCAGGCTCCAGGTTCTGAGCTGTCTGCACACAACCTGATGTGGTGCTTCAACTCACAAACCATGACATCATAACCTGAGCCAAAGTTGGACTCTCAACCTTCTGAGACCCCAAGTACCCCAGTGATCACTAACTTCTTTAGATTTGTTTGTCTAGGGAATTCTGTATCTCTTCTTCTACTGTGAATAATAGCTTTGCTGGAAAAGAGAATGTTGGATGCATATTTTTCCTCATCAACACATTGAATATTTCCTGCCACTGCCTTCTGGCCTGATAGGCTTCAGGGGACACTTCTGCTAATAAACTTATGTGACTACCCTTGTAGTTTAAGGATATTTTGTCCCTAGCTGCTTTTATTTTTATTGATTTATTTTTAATTTATTTTAATGTTTCATTTATTTTTGAGACAGAGAGAGACAGAGCATGAGCGGGGAGGGGCAGAGAGAGAGGGAGACACGAATCTGAAGCAAGCTCCAGGCTCTGAGCTGTCAGCACAGAGCCCGACGTGGGTCTCAAACCCACAAACATGAGATCATGACCTGAGCCAAAGTCGGAGGCTTAACCGACAGAGCCACCCAGGTGCCCCTCTAGCTGCTCTTAGAGCTCTTTCTTTATCTTTGTATTTTGCAAGTTTCACAGTGACATATTGTGGTGTTGACCTGTTTTCGTTAGGTTTGAAGGCAGTTCTCTGTACCCCTTGGAAATGGATGTCCTTCCCCAGATGGGGAAGTTCTCAACCGTAGTGTGTTCAAATAAATCTTCTTCCCCTTGTTCTCCTGATTCTTCTTCTGGGACTCCTATGATATGAGTAATGTTTTATTTCATGAAATCACTTATGGATAATATTTTATTTCATGAAATCACTTAATTCTTTACATGTTCCCTAATGATAGAGTAATTTTCTTTCCCCTTTTCAGCTTCATCATTTTGCAAAATTATATCTCCTATTTCACCTATTCTCTCCTCTTCTCCTTCCATCCTTGCTGTCATTGTATGCAGTGTATTCTGCATCCCAGTTGTACCGTTTTTCAATTCATCCTGACTAGTTCTTAGGTCTTTGATCTCTGCAGCAAGGGTTTTTCTGGTGTCTTCTATGTGGTTTTCAAGCCCAGCTATTAGTCTTGTAACTGTTGTTGTAAACTCCTCTTCAGATAGATCGTTTATATCTGCTTTGAGCTATTCTCTGGCTATGATTTCATCTTGACTCTTGTTTTGTGGAGAATTCCTCTGGATTGTCACTTTGGCTAAGTTTCTGTCTTATGCTGTTGGGGCCCATCCAGCCAGAAGTGCTGTGTGGCCTTTGGGACCCTGCTTCCCCTACTTGAAAATGTGTGCGCTTGACTGCTTGACCTAAGTGGATCAGAGACTGGGGTTAGTTCTCCTATTAATCATGCCACTTGGTAATCATGGTTTCAGTAACTAGGCAGATTTTCTGATTGAAAGTTCCTCCCTAGTTACGGGCACCTTACTCACAGACTATTGTTTAAGCCTTTAAGAAAAAATAGCCTTGTCATAAGCTTCGATTAATAATATCACTATGTACATAAAACAAGCCCCTGCTGATGTATTTTGAGTGATGAATTATGTTTTTTGATCTTCTGTACTGTGCCTCGTTTCTGTTTTGATTTTCTGGTTTTGCTACCATGGAAATAATAATTTTTCTGGAAGTAACAAACAATGTAATCATCAGAAAAATGATGTAATCACCTATGGTATATAAGACACCAAGTTTCACAGTAAAGTGTGGTCTCTTCCACCATTCATGTTGTCTGTGTTCTTTCTTATAGATATTTCGCCGACACCAACCCCCTACTCAGAGACCCTTAGACTCTGGTGCGTGGGCTGTTCCCCCACATTATGCATGTTATAAGAGCTCTTATATGCCTGGGCCTGAGAGTACTGCTATATTAATAAGGGGTCATAGACTGTCCAGTGCCTGGCACCCCAGGACACCCTTCTGGTGTATGTTTTGTGCAGTCAGCTGTTATATTTTGGATGCTCTATCCCACTGGTCTGTTCTCTGCAGATGTCATTGGTGTAGTCATGGTGAGTAT
>NC_043704.1:58621800-58631069 GCF_006229205.1 Suricata suricatta | reverse complement strand
GTGTGTAATAAATACTCCATAGGTAGCAGATAAATATTCCAGTAAGAGGCAAGGCATGAGAGAGGAAAAATTACAGTAAGAATTGCATGAATTCTGCATGGGGAGAAAGGACACCTGTTTCCAGTTAGCACAACTGACTCTCTGAATAATGAAACGTAAACATCACTTGTTTCATTTGTTAAGTATCTCCAGTTCTTCTCAATCTCCCACATTTCTTTTCCAGTTACATATGCCTTTCAGACAGCTCTTTGTCTGTGTTATGATTAGAGTGTCCTGACTGACCTCTTAACTGAGAATAGAGGGATTCAAGACCAATGGAACACGGTACTAATTCAAACATTTAGCATTGACAGGGATTGAACGTAGATGAAAAATGATGATGGACCACTCTTTAGAGAGAAATGTAAGACCTATTAAAAGCACATGTAGAGAAATATTTTTGAAATGTGGGGATGAGATTGGAGAGAGCCTGTAGTCAGTTCGAGGCAGCTCCTGATGGTGTTCTCTGAGAATAAATGTAACAGAGTTGGGGACTTGGCCAATATGATGAGTTCCAGAGATCAGGGAACTGCTAATTTTCTTCATAATTTATTGATTTCCTGCATATCCCCTACTAGCAGATGCTGTTGGATGACAGAGATTACTACTTTTTCTCAGGTAGTTTTAGATGATGTTAGCTCTTTGGACATCACTTTACAATGTCACATGGCAGAGTCGATTTGGGAACTGAAGGATCCTCCTGGATGCTATAATAGGCAGGATCAGCAAGGCATGTGCTGTAGTTCCACAAAGTACTAGTATACCAGGTGTCTAAACCCAATGTAAGTTGGGTCCACTGTACATGGATGATCTTCCAGGGATGCTGACTCATAGCTGGCAGGTACCTCCTTCATTACCACATAGCCTGTGATTAGGATAGTCAGGAGGTCTAGGCCCTCTGTTACCCCCTCTCCCCGTAGTGAGGACACATGTCAGGAGGCAGAGGCAGTGAGCACTTCTGCTTCAAACAGTCCACCCAATTTTTTATGCCAAAAATTCCCATGGTCTTTCATAGCTCTTACTGTACTCACACCCATTTTTTTGGTGTGTGTGTGTGTGTGTGTGTGTGTGTGTGTGTGTGTGTAAATAGGATTTTTATCTGCTGTGAAAACCTGTCCCATCAAGTTGGGTAGCAGGTTACTGATATTTAACATGAATACAATGGAAATATAATAATGTTGTATTTTGTAGCTCTTTTTTATGTTTAGCTATCCCAAGAAGAGTAATATTTCTAGAAAATAAGATACATATTTTCTATTATGAACACAAGAAATAAGAAGAAAGCCCATGTCTGATAAAATGACTGAGACATCATAGGAGGTAGCCTCTTTTTCCTCATTTTTCCTGTGGCATTATCCATATGCAGGCATTGTGCTCATCTTTTTTCTCTCATGGCCCTAATATGGTGATTCTGCCACTGGGCATTAAACTTTGCTTCACAAAGGTTTTTTTAATGTTTGTTTTTGAGAGAGAGAGACACAGAATGTGAGTGGGGGAGGATCAGAGAAAGAGAGGGAGACACAGAATCTGAGGCAGGCTTCAGGCTCTGAGCTGTCAGCACAGAGCCTGACTCGGGGCTCGAATCCGTGAAGTGCGAGATCACGACCTGAGCCAAAGTAGGCCGCTTAGCCAACTGAGCCACCCAGGTGCCCCTCAAACCCTGTTTCATGATGAAGAAGGAGTAAGATAAAATCTGAGAGTGCCTAATGATTTTGAAAGGAAGTTATTTCCTTTGCATTCAGGACCGTCGTCCTCCACACATGAGTGTCCTCCATCTCACTGACCAGAGATATGTCACGTGGCACTCTAAGCAACTCACTTAGTGTTGGCACTCAACTTCTTCTGTGAGAAGCCCAAGTGGACATCCAGGAATATCATTAAAAATGACCATTCTTACCAACATTGTATCAAAGGATCTGACACAGTGACTATCACCCTCATCACCGCAATAAAGGGTTACAAAAGGAACCTCAAATTTGGAAGATGCCTAATCCAGGTCAAAAAGAATCATTATATATGCAAATAGATTGCTCATTTTAAGGTAAGCATGTACAGATGTTCAACACCATGCATAGATTATTTAGGATACTATGGGAAAATCATTGGGACGAATAAATATTCTTTTATTTTTCAAGATTATTTTAGCTTGCATAAGAATCAAATTGATGGAAACAGAATACAGGAGAAAAAAATCCCAAAGAAATACATGCACCACAAAACCAAATTATGAAATTGAGACCTATAGAAAGGACCAATGCAGATAGTTTTTCTGCTTTGTAGAGAAAGAGACATTACATCTGTGAGTATTTCACAGCACAAAGGGAACTTCTGTTGTGACTTCAATTAGTATGAAATTCTAGATAGAATTTGGTTAGTAGTTAGTAGCAAACTAGTGAACAGTAACAAGGTTTGTTCTTGAAGACTGCTCAGCTCTAAATTCCATGTCTGTGGTGGTAAGACTATCTCTTTAACTCTCTGTGCAGGATGGGGGTCTTTTACATGGAAGATTGATTTCCTGCTTTTGGAGGACAGCTGGGGGGCAGAGTGTTCCTACTACATTGGCTCATTGTTAGGTAGCTTTTCCTTCAAAATAAGCAACATGGCAAAGGGGCACATTTTAGAGCAGCCTGCTACTGTCCCCTGCATGCAGTCAGGAATGGACCTGGCAAAACACCATAGGGTAGAGAATTCAGAAGCCTAAAACCCTCTCCCTGCACAGCACCACTCAGATGCACCTTCTTTGGAAGACTTTCCAGGTCCGGCCCCACTCTGGACTGCCCCTCAGTGAACAGATTGAAGGACCTGAAAATTCGGATTGGCTGTTTATTTCCAGTCTTAATGGGAGGTGCTCGCTTTTTACTGAACCCCAAAAGCAGGTATATGGGAACAGAGAACTGCATGTTTTGGTGCCTCCATTTCACACTTTTTCATTAAAGTCAGTGCTTCTTGTGCATACTCATTCAGCACCTTGTTTTCCATTTAAAAACATCCAATTGTCAGTGAAGATTAAAACAGTAAATATCCGGGGTGCTGGGTGGCTAAGTTGGTTAAGCGTCCTGCTTTGGTTCAGGTCATGATCTCACAGTTCGTGGGTTTGAGCCCCGCGTTGGGCTCTGTGCTCACAGCCTGGAGCCTTCTTCGTATTCTGTGTCTCCCTCTCTCTCTGTCCCTCCCCTGTTCGCGCTGTCTCTCTCTGTCTATTTAAAATAAATAAAAAACAAAAAGGCCCCAAACAAACAAAAATAAAACAGTAAATATCCATACACGTTGTGAAATTATAACCCACAATTGATTTCACTCTTGGTGGCTGCTGAACCAAAAGATACCACCAACCAAAACATAGGAAAAGAACCGGTTTGACTTGCAAGTAAAGAACATCAAGTATATTTCCCAATCTATCTCCCCACACAACAAAGTCAGGTCAGATGTGCACTGAGCACACATGCATATTTGTCAAGGGATGTGGCAAGGGACATATTATTTTCAAATCAGCCAAAAGTCATCTTAAATTGAGAGTCCAGATCCTACTTGACTGAAATCACCGGACCAGGAAGGATAGGCATCATCAGGTCTCTGGAACCCTTAGTCCATTATTTGGGTGCTCATAATAAGTGTTCAGTTCCCACAAAATCCACAGGAGAATGTGTGCCAAATCAGCCTCTACTCTGGATTTAACAATAGGAGACTATATATCATGGATTTATTGCATCTTCTATGATTAGACCATCTGCAGGCTGGTAGTGGCTGTTTGTTACTACATTTTTTCTATGTCCTTAATTTATTTTTGGGAGACAGAGAGAGACAGCGTGAGCGGGAGAGGATCAGAAAGAGAGGGAGACACAGAATCCGAAGCAGGCTCCAGGCTCTGAGCTAGTTGTCAGCACAGAGCCCCATGAGGGGCTCAAACCCACGAACCATGAGATCATATCCTGAGCCGAAGCCAGACGCTTAACGGACTGAGCCACCCAGGCGCCCCTGTTTCTACATTCGTTTGCTGCTTGCTAACTACTGATTAATAGGCACGTGGCTGGCTCAGTCCTTTAAACGTTTGACTTCAGCTGAGATCTGGTCTCAAGGTTTGTGAGTTTGTGCCCACAGGGGCCTCTCTGTTGTCAATGCAGAACCCACTTTGGATGCTCTGTCCTCCTTTTCTTCCATCCCTGCTCATATTCTCTCTGTCAAAAATAAATATTTAAAAAAGAATCATTAACTACTGATCTCTATTATTCTGCAATTTTAATATATCCCAGGAAGTTCTCAAAACAGGTGCTAGGAGAGGTAGCAGGCATCATTCAGAAATGACTAATGTGACTTCTCTTATGTTGATAAATCTAGTCTTCTCTCCCCTATTCCAAGGACCCCTAAGCTTATCTGCCTACAAAATCATTACCTAAATCAAACTCATAAACAAATGCCTCACCCAACACAGTTAAGATTAGTGTGTGTGGGGAGCATGCTTGAGATGCTTTCTTCCAGCAAATTTCAAGTGTAGAAAACAGTCACTGTGCTGTACAATAGAAATCCCATATTTATTCATCCTACATACGTGAACCTTGTTACATTTAAACTTATAAATAAGCACCGCCAGGTATTTTACCGCCAAAAGATGGGTTCATTATGGAAAAAAAGGATTTGGAATTGGTGCCAAACTGGTTAGGCAAAAGTGTAGCTGAGTCCAGGGAATAAAGAAGCAGCCTGCTTTTCTGGAGACAAGGGATAAGTTGAGAAGTTGCTTATAAACTAAAGTTCTTCGTAATAAAATGGTAGTTTGGAGGAATGTGGGTTTTCAGGGGTTGAGCTGTTGCCTGGGAAAGATATGGAAACGTCTTTTCCTCTGGCGGGAATAGGAGAGTATGACCTGCCTCCATGGTCTTTGTGGAATGTGAAGACTTTCCCTTCCTGGTGCATCTGCCATTGACTATGAGTGATGATGGGTGGAGAGGTCCCCCTGCTGACACCTCGAGATGCCATTATCCTCTCAACATTTCCTTCACCCTCAGTTGCTGGCAATATTCTAATCCACACTTTGATGACTGTCACTTACTTTAATGTTTTTTCAAAGTTTATTTATTTTTCAAAAGAGAGAAAGCATGAGTGGGAGAGGAGCAGAGAGGCCAGGGCAGGGGTCCCAAGCAGGCTTCAGTGGGAACCAAAACGGGGCTTGAATTCATGAACCACAAGGTCATGACCTGAACCAAAGTTGGCACTTAGCCAAATGAGACACCCAGGTGCCCCGATTATGACTTGTTTTAGATTCCATGTGATTTCATAGAGGGTTTTTTTTTTATTCCTGTGTGATTCTTATTTCATGCAACAAAATCTCCTCCAGTTTGTCTGAGCCACACCCAGGCTCTTCTCTGATGGACCACTTTTGCAGAAAGATTAGAGTTAATAATAATCAAAATTAAGCAGATTTAGGAAAAATGTTTACTTTTCACTTCCCTCTCTAAACAGTAATGTACATAGAAAAGCTGCCCCAGCATGAGAGCACTCACCATACGTTAGTACATTATGATTCAAGGTAGGTATGGTTAACAGGGAAGAATCCAGGAAGCACATCATGAACAAAGTTTTCTGTGTCCTATTGTTTCAGAGTTGCCCAGAAAATATGTGCTTATCACATATTTACTTTTCATTCATCTTCCTGTGAATTACATTCTTTTCCTTGGAGGCCCCAGACTTCTGATTCCTTGCTCCTCCTCCTCTTCCTTCCTTCTTCCCATTCTTCTCCCTGACTTCCTTCTTTTCCTTCTCTCCTCTTCAAAGACATATATACCTTACTTTTCTTTTGCAATTTTCCTGTGTTTGTGGAGTCTGCATACACATACTATTAAATTTGCATTTCTCCTGCTTATCACAGGCCGATTTGGTTCTTTGTCAACAATGAGAACTTCTTCTGAGGTTCCAGGTCATGCCTTTTTACATTCTTCCAAACTATATTTGGCTCTTCTTTTATACAATCAATGTTATGAAGGAAAAGAAACAGAGAGGCAGGGCACAGCACCTATATTCTGGGGGAAATATGAGACACCTATTTTCAAGTCCTAAAGTATAATGAAGAGTAACGCACATACATGTTCCTGAGGTACCCAGCATAGCACCATGTGAGTACAAGCTGTGTGTGTGTGTGCAGAGTAAAAGTTCCATAAACACTGCCTTAATGATGTATGTATGTTGTTTTCCAAATACAGACTTTATCAGACTATGACTGTTCCAAATACTGTTATGGGTACATAAATCTAATGCACTGACCTGTGCTCTCTAGCTTATGGCTTGACTAATTGTAGCTTGTTTAAGATTTCAACAGACCACTGATGCTTGGGAAACAAGGAACCCAATGTTCCTAGAAGTTTACGATTGACCTTCGTAGAACAGTGGCCTTTTCTGATGACAGCAAGTCTTAAGATAATATCAAGAACAATTAGGCACTGTAGCACTGCTTCTCCTACATATCAATGCTCAGTAGTTCTGTGACTCCCCCTTAAAAACTCCCTGCTTGCTATGTGACTTTAGATTGCCTACAACCCCTACATTGGGGAATGAAAACAGTTCTTATCATATGGCTTCCTAATCAATCTCATTGGGTCCCTGTCTCTGAACCTATTCCTTTGTGTCTAGGCCCTTTGAGCGTCATCTCTACATCTACTGTAACATGTGACATTTAAAGCTATGCCCATGGTGATTACATCATCCAATATGCCCTCTTGCATGACTGCCACTGATCAAGGCCTGGGCATCACAGGAATCATTGTCTTCTTACAGCATCTGGTCCTCAGTAACACACAGGAATTCAACCAAATCCTGAAGATGAAATAGCACTTTCCTAATGCTCAGAATCCCACCACGTTTGCCATTTCCTTATCCCCCTGACATTTATTCATCTCATGTTGCAGCCAAGAGCTGCCTATGGCTTTGGAGTAATCCCTTCAGGTTCCCACCCTTCACTGGAAAGAGATCTTCACATTTTCTTACTTTCCATCCCTTTCCTACAGTATTTAATAATATGAGATAGGTTAACATTGGTGTTGAGATAACACTTCACTCTGTACACATTCATGTGAACATATTAAATACATTGTTTAATTAATTTATTAATGTATTGTATACACAAGGTATGTAATGTATTAATAAATACATTTATTTAATTAAATGTATTAACCTCACACAGACTAAGTTATGTACTTCAAACCCATTCTATTACCATTGTTCAAAATCTAGAATACAAGGCTTCAGAAAATATTTGTTGATAAAATGTGGGACTACAGACTTCCATAATTTGTACGCCTGAGGCCATTCTTTTTTTTATTTTATTTTTTATTTTATTAAAAAATTATTTTTAGTGTTTATTTATTATTTTGAGAGACAGAGCGCAAGCAGGGGAGGGGTCAAAGAGAGAAGGAGACACTGAATCCGAAACAGGCTCCAGGTTCTGAGGTGTCAGCACAGAGCCCGACGTGGGGCTCGAACCCATGAAACACGAGATCATGACCTGAACCAAAGTCAGACGCTTAACCAAAGAGCCACCCTGGTACCCCTCTTTTTTTTTTAATGTTTATTTATTTCCAAGAGAGACAGAGACAGAGCGTTAGTGGGGGAGGGGCAGAGAGAGAGGGAGACACAGAATCCGAAGCAGACTCCAGGCTCTGAGCTGTCAGCACAGAACCCAACATGAGGCTTGAACTCACAGACAGTGAGGCTATGACCAGAGCCAAATCCGGATGCCTAATCAACTGAGCCACCCAGGTGCCCATTTTCTTTAACCATGCGTATATACAGGGGTGCCTGGGTGGCTCCATCAGTTACACATAGGACCTCAGCCTAGATCATGATCTTAGGCTCCTGAGTTGGAGCCCTGCATTGAACTTTGTGCAGACAGCTTAGAGCCTGGAGCTTCCTCAGATTCTGTGTCTCCCTCTCTGTCCCTCCCTCACTCATGCTCTGTCTCTCAAATATAAATAAATGTTAAAAAAATATTTTAAGGGGCACCTGGGTGGCTCAGTCAGTTAAGTGTCTGACTTGTCCTCGGGTCATGTTGTCGTGGTCCATGAGTTCGAGCCCGGCTGACAGCTCAGAGCCTGGAGCCTACTTTGGATTCTGTGTCTCCCTCTCTCTCTGCCCCTCTCCAGCTTGCACTCTGTCTCTCTCTCAAAATTAATAAATAAACACAAAAAATTTTAAAATACATTTTAAAATGTGTATGTATAATTGTATGCTATTTTGGGGAGGTTACTTATGCTCTTTCTAATCTCTTGGAGGATGTTGTCGTTTCAGTGACATCAGCTGACGTTCTCTAACTATGGCTGTAGTGAAGATATACCAGGTTGCACCGCGCTGCCACCTCTTTTTTCCTTAAAGAACAGTCGGGAATTTATTTTATTTGTAACATTCAACAAGATTTTCAGTTTTAATACAGAGAAAAGGATGCTGTTCTGAGCACCTATTTCATGAGAGTTTGCATCAGTGTTTTCACCAACAACAGCATCTCCATGTACATGTTCATTATATATCGTGTATTATGTTGTGCTTCATCTTCCATGGAGAACGAGGCATGAGTCACACCTGATGAAGAAGGACATGTCATGTTTTTGATGCATCAATAATCAGTGACATAATTTTCCAAAACCACTTGGAATTAATGAATTTTGGAAGTATTTTGAGAGTAGAAATATACTAATATTTTCTAGTCACAAATGTCAGATAGGGTTGATGTAACAAAAAAGAGCACACAGACTGAAATTATTTATACCTATGCAAAAATTGGTCCATTTAGGGGCCCCTGGGTGGTTCAGTCAGTTAAGCATGACACTTTGGCTAAGGTCTTGAACATGCAGTTGGTGAGTTCAAGTCCCCTGTTGGGCTCTGATCTGACAGTTCAGAGCCCAGAGCCTGTTTCTGAATCTGTGTCTCCCTCTCTCTCTGCCCCCCCTCTCCTGCCATCTCTCTCTCTCAAAAATAAACATTACAAAAACTAATGGTCAAGAGTCCAGCTCCAGCAGGTCCAGGGTTCCCTGACGGATGGATGGTGTCGGTGAAAGGGAGGGATGAGAGAGCTATGAGATTCTTTCTAATCACCAAGCGGGCATCTCTGCACAGACCTGAGAGTCAGCTTTATTTATGGTTAAATGTATGGGGAACAGCACAGAAGTGGCATTTGCCTTAGACAATGATTTCTGATGATAAATTTCTTGGAGAGGTAAAGATTTCCCAGAACATAGATTTGTAGAAGACGC